>NC_059203.1:21022954-21070454 GCF_020615455.1 Coregonus clupeaformis | reverse complement strand
ACTCCACTATGGCCAAGACCAAAGAGCTGTCAAAGGACACCAGAAACAAAATTGTAGACCTGCACCAGGCTGGGAAGACTGAATCTACAATAGGTAAGCAGCTTGGTTTGAAGAAATCAACTGTGGGAGCAATTATTAGGAAATGGAAGACATACAAGACCACTGATAATCTCCCCTCGATCTGGGGGCTCCACGCAAGATCTCACCCCCGTGGGGTCAAAATAATCACAAGAACGGTGAGCAAAAATCCCAGAACCACACGGGGGGACATAGTGAATGACCTGCAGAGAGCTGGGACCAAAGTAACAAAGCCTACCATCAGTAACACACTACGCCGCCAGGGACTCAAATCCTGCAGTGCCAGACGTGTCCCCCTGCTTAAGCCAGTACATGTCCAGGCCCGTCTGAAGTTTGCTAGAGTGCATTTGGATGATCCAGAAGAGGATTGGGAGAATGCCATATGGTCAGATGAAACCAAAATATAACTTTTTTGGTAAAAACTCAACTCGTCGTGTTTGGAGGACAAAGAATGCTGAGTTGCATCCAAAGAACACCATACCTACTGTGAAGCATGGGGGTGGAAACATAATGCTTTGGGGCTGTTTTTTCTGCAAAGGGACCAGGACGACTGATCCGTGTAAAGGAAAGAATGAATGGGTGCCATGTATCGTGAGATTTTGAGTGAAAACCTCCTTCCATCAGCAAGGGCATTGAAGATGAAACGTGGCTGGGTCTTTCAGCATGACAATGATCCCAAACACACCGCCCGGGCAACGAAGGAGTGGCTTCGTAAGAAGCATTTCAAGGTCCTGGAGTGGCCTAGCCAGTCTACAGATCTCAACCCCAAAGAAAATCTTTGGAGGGAGTTGAAAGTCCGTGTTGCCCAGCGACAGCCCCAAAACATCACTGCTCTAGAGGAGATCTGCATGGAGTAATGGGCCAAAATACCAGCAACAGTGTGTGAAAACCTTGTGAAGACTTACAGAAAACGTTTGACCTGTGTCATTGCCAACAAAGGGTATATAACAAAGTATTGAGAAACTTTTGTTATTGACCAAATACTTATTTTCCATCATAATTTGCAAATAAATTCATAAAAAATCCTACAATGTGATTTTCTGGATTTTTTTCTTCTCATTTTGTCTGTCATAGTTGACGTGTACCTATGATGAAAATTACAGGCCTCTCATCTTTTTAAGTGGGAGAACTTGCACAATTGGTGGCTGACTAAATACTTTTTTCCCCCCACTGTATATACAGTGGGGAGAACAATTATTTGAAACACTGCCGATTTTGCAGGTTTTCCTACTTACAAAGCATGTAGACGTCTGTAATTTTTATCATAGGTACACTTCAACTGTATGATTTTTAAGTAATTAATTTGCATTTTATTGCATGACATAAGTATTTGATACATCAGAAAAGCAGAACTTAATATTTGGTACAGAAACCTTTGTTTGCAATTACAGAGATCATACGTTTCCTGTAGGTCTTGACCAGGTTTGCACACACTGCAGCAGGGACTTTGGCCCACTCCTCCATACAGACCTTCTCCAGATCCTTCAGGTTTCGGGGCTCTCGCTGGACAATACAGACTTTCAGCTCCCTCCAAAGATTTTCTATTGTGTTCACATTGTATGATTTTTAAGTAATTAATTTGCATTTTATTGCTCGTGCTCTGTGGATGTGGCTAGGAATGCAGTCTGGCCCGGCAGCCTTGCGAGGGTTAACACGCTTAAATGACTTACTCAAGTCGGCCACGGAGAATGAGAGCCCACAGTCCTCAGGAGTGGCCCGCATCGGCGGTACGGTGTTATCCTCAAAGCGGGCGAAGAAGGTGTTTAGCTTGTCCGGGAGTAAGACGTTGGTGTCCACGACGTGGCTGCTTTTCCCTTTGTGATCCGTGATTGTCTGGAGTCCCTGCCACATGCGTCTCATGTCTGAGCCGTAGAATTGTGACTCCACTTTGTCTCTGTACTGACATTTAACCTGTTTGATTGGCTTATGGAGGGCATAACTGCACTGTTTGGATTCAAGCATATTCCCAGCCACCTTGCCGTGGTTAAATGCGGTGGTTCGCGCTTTCCGTTTTTGTGCGAATGCTGCCATCTATCCAGGGTTTTTGGTTTGGGTAGGTTTTAATAGTCACAGTGGGAACAACATCCCCTATACACTTCCTGATGAACTCTGTCACCGTGTCAGTGTATACGTCAATGTTATTCTTAGAGTCAACCCGTAACATATCCCAGTCCGCGTGATCAAAACAATCTTGAAGCATGGATTCCGATTGGTCAGACCAGTGTTGAATAGACCTTAGCATGGGTACTTCCTGTTGGAGTTTCTGCCTATAGGAAAGGAGGAGCAGAATGGAGTCTTGATCTGATTTGCCAAAGGGAAGGCGGGGGAGGGCCTTGTAACCATCCTGGAAGGGAGAGCAACAGTGGTCGAGAGTTTTTGAAGCGCGAGTACTACAGGCAATGTGTTGATTGAACTTCGGTAGTGTTTTCCTCAGATTTGCTTTCTTTGTTAACTACTATACTGTAAATGCGGCCTTTGTGCTTCTGTGTGTGTGCGTTCGTGCTTTTGTGTGTGTTTGTTTGTGTGTGTGTGTGAGCCCCATCTGCTGTGTTCAGCAGTGTTCTTGTAAACAGTGAAGGGCTACAGATAGGCCAGGGCCTTAGGGACAGGATCCTGGTGACCTTTACCGCTGGCTCTCTCAGAACTACAGTCTTCAGTCTGCAGCGCTACGCAGACATCTACCCAATACTTTTAGTCCCAGAGCTGCAGTCTCCAGTCCACTGGGATGCCTAGACCTCCACTCCCATGAGCCTTAAATTCCTGACCCAATGTTACTGTATTTTTACAAGGGGGGGGATGGATCAGCTTAATATTGCAGATAGATTGTAACTTCCATCAATGTAATTGTCTGCATCACTTCCAATCCCCCATGTTTTATATATATATATATACTCCCCTTTATTACTTTTCAACCCCGCCATCCTTTCCCTACTTGGAGTAAATTAGTGAACAACAATGCTTAGGCCTCTACTTCCAGCTTATACTTACTATCTACATTTTATGGACACAGTCAATTTTACAATAATTATATTTTATTTGTTTTTGCTCCTGAACTTCTTCTACTCTCAACCTCTCCGATCATTTTCATGATGTCCATCCGGTTTGCTTCTATATGCCATATATTTCTAACTGTGCTCTTTCCCAAAAGCTCCCAACATACAACCTATATACTTATTATGGACACAGTATACTTACATTATTAGTTATCTTGTTATTATTTGTTGTTAGTTGTTATTAGTCCCATCCTTCAACTCCATTCAACACCTCCCATCTATCACTTAACACCATCCATATAGGATTTCTATTTGCCATATATATTTCAACTGTACTGTGATGTTTTACAAAAGTTCTGAACCTTTCTATTCTCATTGCTTCTACAGATTGTGAATTAAAAATAAACACTTTTGCTAAAAGTATTATTATATTATTGATTGATTGACTATGACTTTTCAGATCACCCAGTAATGCTATCTGCAAGGTTAGCTCCAGGTAAATATTGCAATCCTTTAACCATTCCTGGACCTGTGTCCAAAAACAAGCTACAAATGGACAGAACCAAAACAAATGATCTAATGATTCTGTCTCTTCACAGGAAAATCTGCAGAGCTGGGAAGATTTTATCCCCCGTATAAATAACATTCTATTGGTAGCAAGAATTTTATATAATAATTTAAATTGAAAGATTTTATATAATAATTTAAATTGAAAGATTCTAAT
Source organism: Coregonus clupeaformis (assembly GCF_020615455.1). Classification (NCBI taxonomy): domain Eukaryota; kingdom Metazoa; phylum Chordata; class Actinopteri; order Salmoniformes; family Salmonidae; genus Coregonus; species Coregonus clupeaformis. The sequence goes on along the minus strand of NC_059203.1, from coordinate 21,066,659 downwards.
TTTTGAATCCGGTGTCGTTTTGCGTGTCAGTTCATAAACACTGGGGAGACTGTTTGTTCTTTGACCTGGTGTTACTATATTTACACAGTGCTACACTATTGCTCTAATAGCCTCCCAAAGAGTGAACAGTACTCAGAAAGAATTACTCTGTATTCAGAATAAAGTACTCAGAATAGAGAGTGTGTGCATTTATGGTGTGTGTATGGAAGAAATGCTACGCTATACAGTATGTACAAAAGTGGTGTAAAGATCGCAGCCGGTGGACTCTTGAGGAGTGGAAACACGTTCTCTGGAGTGATGAATCACGCACCATCTGGCAGGCCGACGGCCGAATCCGAGTTCCAAACTGCCTCTGGAAGCCACGTCAGCACAATAACTGTTTGTTGGGAGATTCATGAAATGGGTTTCCATGGCCGAGCAGCCGCACACAAGCCTAACATCACCAATGTGCAATGCCAAGCGTCGGCTGGAGTAAAGCTTGCCGCCATTGGACTCTGGAGCAGTGGAAACGCGTTCTTTGGCGTGCTGAATCACGCTTCACCATCTGACGGACAAATCTGGGTTTGGCGGATGCCAGGAGAATGCTACCTGCCCCAATGCATAGTGCCAGCTGTAAAGTTTGGTGGAGGAGGAATAATGGTCTGGGGCTGTTTTTCATGGTTCGGGCTAGGCCCCTTAGTTCCAATGAAGGGAAATCTTAACGCTACAGCATACAATTACATTATAAAGGATACTGTGCTTCCAACTTTGTGGCAACAGTTTGGGGAAGGCCCTTTCCTGTTTCAGCATGACAATGCCCCCATGCAAAAAGCGAGGTCCATGCAGAAATGGTTTGTCGAGATCAGTGTGAAAGAACTTGTCTGGCCTTCACAGAGCCCTGACCTCAACCCCATCGAACACCTTTGGGATGAATTGGAACGCCGACTGCGAGCCAGGTCTAATCGCCCAACATCAGGTGACTGACCTCACTAATGCCCTTGTGGCTGAATTGAAGCAAGTCCCCGCAGCAATGTTCCAACATCTAGTGGAACGCCTTCCCAGAAAAGTGGAGGCTGTTAATGCAGCAAAGGGGGGACCAACTCCACATTAATGCCCATGATTTTGGAATGAGATGTTCGATTAGCAGGTGTCCACATACTTTTGGTCATGTAGTGTATTATACCTGCATTTTATGGATATCTCTATGCCCATTACCCAAAAGTAGAAACTTTTAAGTGTTTAGTGTTTTTGAGACAGAACCACTGTAGTCTCAAGTGCCTGACTCATAGCTACTGCTAGTTGTTGACTCTCTGGTGTTGAAAGATACCAAGAAGGAACCATCTTACTTTGGTGCTATTTGTCCACGCAGGAAAATAAAAATGAACACCAGTAACAGCAAAAACCAAACAGTCGTCTGTCTGTGTAGTAGCTGTTCTCAGTGAGCGGAGTGGTAGGCTAGCGTTAAGACGAATGTTGTGTGTGTGTGTGTGTGAGCAGCCACACATCAGCATCAGCAGGCCTGTCAGACAGGGACAATAAAGATCTCTGTCGGTTGGATTTATAGATAGAGGTTTTTCTCATCTCAGGGTGAAGCTTAGGACTTGTCAGCCTGACCAACAGCCTGCTGTACACCCTCCAGCCTGCCTCCAGCCGCGGCGTTTAGGTGTTCACATCAACAAGCCTCCTCAAAACTGTTCTGCTGTTCTCTCAACACTGAGGGAATGCAAGGAGAAGAGGCATCCACTGCTTCTAAACTTTGGGAACATTTGTTCGATCACAATCTGAATTTGACATATTCAGCTCTTCAAAAAAAAAAACTACTGTTTACTATTATCTACACTGAACATAAATATAAATGCAACATGCAACAATTTCAAAGATTTTACTGAGTTATAGTTCATAAAGGAAATCAGTCAATTGAAATAAATTCATTAGGCCCTAATCTATGGATTTCACATGACTGGGAATACAGATATCCATCTGTTGGTCACAGATACCTTTAAAGAAACATAGGGGCATGGATCAGAAAACCAGTCAGTATCTGGTGTGACCACCATTTGCCTCATACAGCGAGACACATCTCCTTCGCATAGAGTTGATCAGGCTGTTGATTGTGGCCTGTGGAATGTTGTCCCACTCCTCTTCAATGGCTGTGCGAAGTTGCTGGATATTGGTGGGAACTGGATCATGCTGTTGTACACGTCGATCCAGAGCATCCCAAACATGCTCAATGGGTGACATGTCTGGTGAGAATGCAGGCCATGGAAGAACTGGGATATTTTTTAGCTTCCAGGAATTGTGTACAGATCCTTGCGACATGGGGCCGTGCATTATCATGCTGAAGTGGTGGCGGATGAATGGGCCTCAGGATCTCGTCACGGTATCTCTGTGCATTCAAATTGCCATTGATAAAATGCAATTGTGTTTGTTGTCTGTAGCTTATGCCTGCCCATACCATAACCCCACCGCCACCTTGGGGCACTCTGTTTACAACGTTGACATCAGCAAACAGCTCACCCACACAACGCCATACACACTGTCTTCCATCTGCCCAGTACAGCTGAAACCGGGATTCATCTGTGAGCATTTGCCCACTGAAGTTGGTTACGACGCCGAACTGCAGTCAGGTCAAGACCCTGGTGAGGACGACAAGCATGCAGATGAGCTTCCCTGAGACGGTTTCTGACAGTTTGTGCAGAAATTCTTCAGTTGCGCAAAGCCACAGTTTCATCAGCTGTCTGGGTGGCTGGTCTCAGACGATACCGCAGGTGAAGAAGCCAGATGTGGAGGTCCTGGGCTGGCGTGGTTACACGTGGTCTTTGGTTGTGAGGCTGGTTTGACGTACTGAAAATACTCTAAAACAACATTGGAGGCGGCTTATGGTAGAGAAGTGAACAGTAAATTATCTGGCAACAGCTCTGGTGGACATTCCTGCAGTCAGCATGCCAATTGCTCACTCCCTCAAAACTTGAGACATCTGTGGCACATTTTAGAGTTGCCTTTTATTGTCCCCAGCACATGGTGCACCTGTGTAATGATCATGCTGTTTAATCAGCTTCTTGATATGCCACACTTGTCAGGTGGATGGATTAACTTGGCAAAGGAGAAATGCTCACTAACAGGCATGTAAACAAATTTGTGAACAAAATTTGAGAGAAATAAGGTTTTTGTGCGTTTAGAAACTTTTGGGGATCTTTTACTTCAGCTCATGAAACATGGGACCAACAGTTTACATGTTGCATTTATATTTTTGTTCAGTATGAAGTACCAGTCAAAGGTTTGGACACACTTCAAGGGTTTTTCTTTATTTAGACTATTTTCTACATTGTAGAATAATAGTGAAGACATCAAAACTATGAAATAATACATATGGAATCCTGTAGTAACCATAAAAGTGATAAACAAATCAACATTTATTTTATATTTGAGATTCTTCAAATAGCCACCCTTTGCCTTGATGACAGCTTTTCACACTCTTGGCATTCTTTCAACCAGCTTTACCTGGAATGCTTTTCCAACAGTTTTGAAGGAGTTCCCACATATGCTGAGCACTTGTTGACTGCTTTTCATTCACTCTGCGGTCCAACTCATCCCAAACCATCTCAATTGAGTTGAGATTGGGGAATTGTGGAGGCCAGGTCATCTGATGCAGCACTCCATCATTCTCCTTCTTTGTAAAATAGCCCTTCCACAGCCTGGAGGTGTGTTGGGTCAATGTCCTGTTAAAAAACAAATGATAGTCCCACTAAGCCCAAACCCGATGGGATGGCGTATTGCTGCAGAATGCTGTGGTAGCCATGCTGGTTAAATGTGCCTTGAATTCTACATAAATCACAGACAGTGTCACCAGCAAAGCACCCCCACACCATAACACTTCCTCCTCCATGCTTTACGGTGGGAAATACACATGCAGAGATCATCCGTTCACCCACACCGAATTCGATCATGAAGGCCTGATTCACACAGTCCCCTCTGAACAGTTGATGTTGAGATGTGTCTGTAACTTGAACTCTGTGTAGCATTTATTTGGGCTGCAATTTCTGAGGCTGGTAACTCTAATGAACTTATCCTTGCAGCAGAGGTAACTCTGGGTCTTCCGTTCCTGTGGCGGTCCTCATGAGAGCCAGTTTCATCATAACGCTTGATTGTTTTTGCGACTGCACTTGAAGAAACGTTCAAAGTTCTTGAAATGTTCCGTATTGACTGACCTTCATGTCTTAAAGTAATGATGGACTGTAGTTTCTCTTTGCTTATTTGAGCTGTTCTTGCCATAATATGGACTTGGTCTTTTATCAAATAGGGCTATCTTCTGTATACCCCCACTACCTTGTCACAACACAACTGATTGGCTCAAACGCATTAAGAAGGAAATAAATTCCACCAATTAACTTTTAAGAAGGCACACCTGTTAATTGAAACGCATTCCAGGTGACTACCTCATGAAGCTGGTTGAGAGAATGCCAAGAGTGTGCAAAGCTGTCATCAAGGCAAAGGGTGGCTATTCGAAGAATCTCAAATATAAAATAAATGTTGATTTGTTTATCACTTTTTTGGTTATTACATGATTCCATATGTGTTATTTCATAGTTTTGATGTCTTCACTATTATTCTACAATGTAAAAAATTGTACAAAATAAAGAAAAACCTTTGAATGAGTAGGTGTGTCCAGACTTTTGACTGGTAGTGTATATGTGATGTCTGCTATCTGTGTCTGCTGTCCTTGCTTGCTTGTATGTGTCTGACAATGAATGGGTTCTAGCAGAGAGGCCTAGTTACTATAGTAGCCTGTTGTTCCCTGTGCTCTAAACCACAGAAGTCTACCTCTGTGTTGTTATTCAACATTATTCTGCTGTTCTTAGTGTTATTCTGCTGTTCTTAGTGGTATTCTGCTGTTCTTAGTGTTATTCTGCTGTTCTTAGTGTTATTATGCTGTTCTTAGTGTTATTCTGCTGTTCTTAGTGTTATTCTGCTGTTCTTAGTGTTATTCTGCTGTTCTTAGTGTTATTCTGCTGTTCTTAATGTTATTCTGCTGTTCTTAGTGTTATTCTGCTGTTCTTAGTGTTATTCTGCTGTTCTTAATGTTATTCTGCTGTTCTTAGTGTTATTCTGCTGTTCTTAGTGTTATTCTGCTGTTCTTAGTGTTATTCTGCTGTTCTTAGTGTTATCATGCTGTTCTTAATGTTATTCTGCTGTTCTTAGTGTTATTCTGCTGTTCTTAGTGTTATTCTGCTGTTCTTAGTGTTATTCTGCTGTTCTTAATGTTATTCTGCTGTTCTTAGTGTTATTCTCCTGTTCTTAATGTTATTCTGCTGTTCTTAGTGTTATTCTGCTGTTCTTAGTGTTATTCTGCTGTTCTTAGTGTTATTCTGCTGTTCTTAGTGTTATTCTGCTGTTCTTAATGTTATTCTGCTGTTCTTAGTGTTATTCTGCTGTTCTTAATGTTATTCTGCTGTTCTTAGTGTTATTCTGCTGTTCTTAGTGTTATTCTGCTGTTCTTAACGTTATTCTGCTGTTCTTAATGTTATTCTGCTGTTCTTCCACTATTGTGCTTCTGTGGCTGTGATAAGGTGAGATCAATGGCCTGGGAACACACACATACTGTACACACATTCATTTTTGTTTCTGTTTACTGTCAACAGAAAAGGAACATCATGACAGACAGTGTGTGTGTACAGAGCATCTGTCCGTTTCCCAACACATGGCCAAATGCAGTATTTCCTTAATTTGTTCAAATGAAGACCTATTTACAGCAATAGTACAACACAAAGTATGTGGACACCCCTTCAAATTAGTGGATTCGGCTATTTCAGCCACACCCGTTGCTGCCAGGTGTATAAAATCGAGCACACCGCCATGCAATCTCCATAGACAAACATTGGCAGTAGAATGGCCCGTACTGAAGATCTCAGTGACTTTCAACGTGGCACCCATCATAGGTTGCTCCCTTTCCAACAAGTCAGTTTATCAAATTTATGCCCTGCTAGAGCTGCACCGGTCAACTTAAGTGCTGTTATTGTGAAGTGGAAATGTCTAGGAGCAAGAACGGCTCAGCCGCGAAGTGGTAGGCCACACAAGCTCACAGAACGTGACCACCCAGTGCTGAATTGCGTAAAAATCTTCTGTCCTCGCTTGCAACACTCACTACCGAGTTCCAAACTGTCTCTGGAAGCCACGTCAGCACAAGAACTGTTTGTTGGGAGATTCATGAAATGGGTTTCCATGGCCGAGCAGCCGCACACAAGCCTAAGATCACCAATGCGCAATGCCAAGCGTCGGCTGGATGTGTGTAAAGCTTGCCGCCATTGGACTCTGGAGAAGTGGAAACGCGTTCTCTGGCTTGATAAATCACGCTTCACCATCTGACGGAAGAATCTGGGTTTGGCGGATGCCAGGAGAACGCTACCTGCCACAATGCATAGTGCCAACTGTAAAGTTTGGTGGAGGAGGAATAATGGTCTGGGGCTGTTTTTCATGGTTCGGGCTAGGCCCCTTAGTTCCAGTGAAGAGAAATCTTAACGCTACAACATACAATGACATTCTAGACGATTCTGTGCTTCCCACTTTTTGGCAACTGTTTGGGGAAGGCCCTTTTCTGTTTCAGCATGACAATGCCCCCGTGCACAAAGTGAGGTCTATACCTCAACCCCATCTAACACCTTTGGGATGAATTGGACCGCCGACTGCGAGCCAGGCCTAATCGCCCAACATCAGTGCCCTACCTCACTAATGCTCTTGTGGCTGAATGGAAGCAAGTCCCCGCAGCAATTTTCCAACAATTAGTGGAAAGCCTTCCCAGAAGAGTGGAGGCTGTTATAGCAGCAAACAGGGGACCAACTCTATATTAATGCCCATGATTTTTAAATGAGATGTTCGACGAGCAGATGTATCTCTATGGTCGTAATGCTGTCCAGACCATTTATCATGAATCTGCTCTCTGTCAAATACACTCTGCATAGCCACGCTGCATTGGCAATGCCTCTCCTCTCCTCTCCTCTCCTCTCCTCTCCTCTCCTCTCCTCCTCCCTCTCCTCCTCTCCTCTCCTCCTCCCTCTCCTCTCCTCTCCTCTCCTCTCCTCTCCTCTCCTCTCCTCTCCTCTCCTCTCCTCTCCTCTCCTCTCCTCTCCTCTCCCTCTCCTCCTCTCCTCTCCCTCTCCCTCTCCTCTCCTCTCCTCTCCTCTCCCTCTCCTCTCCTCTCCTCTCTCTCCTCTCCTCTCCTCTCCTCTCCTCTCCTCTCCTCTCCTCTCCTCTCCCCTCCCCTCCCCTCCCCTCCCCTCCTGCCCCTTTGCCTTTCTAGTGAACCGTGAGGGAAATGACAGTGCAACACACACAGGGGAGGGTTGATTTGTGTGATGTAACAAATGGGGATCCAGCTAGGGGAATGATACGCTAGCTGAGCACTGTGTGTGTGTATGCCGATAGAACCATAGGGGCAGGTATTCATTAGGTATGTCCTAGTGGTATTCATTAGGTATGTCCTAGTGGTATTCATTAGGTATGTCCTAGTGGTATTCATTAGGTATGTCCTAGTGGTATTCATTAGGTATGTCCTAGTGGTATTCATTAGGTATGTCCTAGTGGTATTCATTAGGTATGTCCTAGTGGTATTCATTAGGTATGTCGTAGTTGTATTCATTAGGTATGTCCTAGTTGTATTCATTAGGTATGTCCTAGTTGTATTCATTAGGTATTTCGTAGTTGTATTCATTAGGTATTTCGTAGTTGTATTCATTAGGTATGTCCTAGTGGTATTCATTAGGTATGTCCTAGTGGTATTCATTAGGTATGTCCTACTTGTATTCATTAGGTATGTCCTAGTGGTATTCATTAGGTGCTGCAGCACCCTCAATACCCCTACTTCACGTGGCGACGCATACACTGAGTGTACAAAACAGTAAGAATACTTGCTCTTTCCATTACATAGACTGACCAGGTGAATCCAGGTGAAAGCTATGATCCCTTATTGATTGTTAAATCCACTTCAATCAGTGTAGATGAAGGGGTGGAGAGAGGTTATAGCCTTGATACAATTGAGACGTGGATTGTGTATGTGTGCCATTCAGAGGGTGAGTGGGCAAGATTTAAGTGCCTTTGAACAGGGTATGGTAGTAGGTGCCAGGCGCACTGGTTTTTGTCAAGAACTGCAACACTGCTAGGTTTTTCACGCTCAACAGTTTCCTGTGTGTATCAAGAATGGTCCACCACCCAAAGGACATCCAGCCAACTTGACACAACTGTGGGAAGTATTGGAGCGTCCCTTTTGGAATGCTTTTGACACCTTGTAGAGTCCATGCCCCGACGAATTGATGCTGTTCTGAAGACAAAAGGGGTGGGGGTGTGCAACTCAGTATCAGGAAGATGTTCCCAATGTTTTATACACTCAGTGTAGATCTTGACTGCAGCATCCCTTTGTAGAAAAAAAATAGAAAAAAGAAAGTTAACGGTGACTGACTGTGTGGTGTCCTCAACTTGACTGAGAATAAATCCGTTTTCAGTAGGTGGTGATGGATTCTGTCTCAACTGGGTCCTCACCAAAGCTCTGTATTGTATTAATTTCCAAAAGAGATAAATGATAAATGAATGGAGGCAGGTTAATCACCAGCTTCCTATTTCACCCCCAATTTCTCACTATGTGAACCCCTTGACTGAGAGTAAACCCAGCCCAGTAGGGTCCTTGGTAGGTGGTAGTGGAAATGGATCCTCTCTGCCTCCCCAACAGCCCTAAATCATTTTTCCTTTTCTCCCCTATTTATTTTCACAAAGGAGGATATTTAACAGGCTCCTCCAGGCCTTGTTGTTGGAGGGCCTTTCGTAACATAGTGACGCACACGCACATACGCACGCACACGCACACGCCTATTGTCACAAAGACTGACTCTCAGCTCTCAGGTAATCTCCCCTCTCTGATTACTACTGAGGGTTAGAAGAGAAACCAATAAATAGTGAATATGGGAGAATTCTTCACAGCACATTGTTCACTCTGATCAATTCAAGCTATTCTGCTGAAGGAAGGATTCTGCTGTGTCTGGCAGTTACTCAGAGTCAATTGGAACACTTTTAAAATAACCGATGTTGTTCATTCAGTTGTTTTTACCCTTCTGTTCTGAGGTTGCCCTGCAGCAGCACTGATTAGAAAAGCTTTATGATGTGTGTGTGTGTGTGTGTGTGTGTGTGTGTGTGTGTGTGTGTGTGATTCAATCAAACTGAATGTGCAGATGCTATTCAATTAACTTACAAGCGCCAATTTTCAAGCAGAGATAAAATGATAGAATCCGAGCATGTATTGTCGTGATTCATTATGGTTCATATATTTCCATTAACAGTGTAGTATCCTGATAAGTGCTATCTCATGTTATTTCCATACCATATCATCAGGGTTGGCAGGGCGGCTGCTTGCATTCTAAGTAAGTCCCTCCTGTGTGTGTGTGTGTGTGTGTGTGTGTGTGTGTGTTTGTTTGTGTGTGCATGCGTGTGTGTGTGTGTTCTGCTCCATCTACAGCGGCTGTACTGTACAGTGGTGCTGTAGGACGTTGTGTTAGGCTAGCTCCGCCCTTTGATGCCCTACAGCTGTGATGTCATGCATGGATAACACTGGGCTGTTTCCCCCATTCTACATGCTGCTGTCCACAATTATTCAGCCCACTGACACTCACACATCCAGACACTCTTGTTAAAATACTGAGGTCATTGTAGCTCCAGAGGAACCAAGCGTAGCCCTCTTGTCCTCTGTAACTCTTTACCTACATAAGGGCTTCATAAGGGCTTCATAAGGGCTTCATAAGGGCTCCATAAGGGCTTCATAACACATTCATAAACCATACACACTACATAAGCAGTAGCACTCCCTCCCTCCTCGACTCCCTCCCTCCTCGACTCCCTCCCTCCCTCCCTCGACTCCATCCCTCCCTCCCTCCCTCCCTCCTTGACTCCCTCCCTCTCTTCTTGACTCCCTCCCTCCCTTCCGTCCTCCCTCCCTCCTTGACTCCCTCCCTCTCTTCTTGACTCCCTCCCTCCCTTCCGTCCTCCCTCCCTCTCCCGTCTTCTTCCCGTAAGGGTGTTATTCTACTTCCTTCACACGAAGGTGTCAGCATGGCTGGGTTTCCTCTGCTTCTTCCTCAACAGACATGTCAACTGAAATGTCATCCATCGTGTGACGTAACAGAGCCACAGTCTGGGGTTAATGTGGAATGTGAGGCGAAGGCAGGCGCGGACATGAGTACCATGGAAAACTACGGTTGATATTTTGGTGATTTACCCCGGCTGTATCCTTTGTCTCCACAAAACCACTGTTCATACGATGAACCACTTTGGAAATAAGTGTTTTAGGTAATGCCTTCATGTGCTCTCCTCTGGGATCAACTACACATCTTGTTGATGTATGTATTATTTCTACCCCAAAATAACATCCAATCTAATCCAAGTATTATCCAACTCATCAACTACATTAGCTAGCTCTATCCCTTCTAGAGGGAGGAAGGTGGAACGGAAAGCTGTGGTTTAGGAGCTACATTTGGGTCATCCTATCAAACTCATAGCAAATCCTAGTAGGAATCTTTATCTTTGTGTGGGTGAAATAATAATTGCCATTTTGTGTTTGTCCAGCAGCATCTGCATAATGCCATAATTCAGAGCAGATTACATGTGTCTAAAGCTTCAGGGCTAATGAGAATGCGGTGGTGGTGACAGTGCTCTTAATAATGCTTTACCTCAGAACCAACACGTGCAGATCCACACTGGATTGGCACATATGTAGCTCCCATTTCAGGTTTATGTGTGAAATGTTATCCTTGGTGACTATCACGTCTTCACCATCACCACATCACGCAGCCTAAAGTTCTTATGCTTCACCATCACATAGCCTTGCTAGCATTCTCAGAATGCGCTAGCTATTGGCTCTTTCTGTGATCCTTTGCATCTTATCTCCATGCCTCCTTCTTAATCGTATTGGAGGAGAGGTCCAAGGTCCCTCCCTTTGAACCTCCTCCTTCTTATGGTATTGGAGGAGAGGTCCAAGGTCCCTCCCTTTGAACCTCCTCCTTCTTAATCGTATTGGAGGAGAGGTCCAAGGTCCCTCCCTTTGAACCTCCTCCTTCTTAATCGTATTGGAGGAGAGGTCCAAGGTCCCTCCCTTTGAACCTCCTCCTTCTTAATCGTGGAGGAGAGGTCCAAGGTCCCTCCCTTTGAACCTCCTCCTTGTATTGGAGGAGATGTCCAAGGTCCCTCCCTTTGAACCTCCTCCTTCTTAATCGTATTGGAGGAGAGGTCCAAGGTCCCTCCCTTTGAACCTCCTCCTTCTTAATCGTATTGGAGGAGAGGTCCAAGGTCCCTCCCTTTGAACCTCCTCCTTCTTAATCGAATTGGAGGAGAGGTCCAAGGTCCCTACCTTTGAACCTCCTCCTTCTTAATTGTATTGGAGGAGAGGTCCAAGGTCCCTCCCTTTGAACCTCCTCCTTCTTAATCGTATTGGAGGAGAGGTCCAAGGTCCCTCCCTTTGAACCTCCTCCTTCTTAATCGTATTGGAGGAGAGGTCCAAGGTCCCTCCCATTGAACCTCCTCCTTCTTAATCGATTGGAGGAGAGGTCCAAGGTCCCACCCTTTGAACCTCCTCCTTCTTAATTGTATTGGAGGAGAGGTCCAAGGTCCCTCCCCTTTGAACCTCCTCCTTCTTAATCGTATTGGAGGAGAGGTCCAAGGTCCCTCCCTTTGAACCTCCTCCTTCTTAATCGAATTGGAGGAGAGGTCCAAGGTCCCTCCCTTTGAACCTCCTCCTTCTTAATCGAATTGGAGGAGAGGTCCAAGGTCCCTCCCTTTGAACCTTCTTCTCCAATTGTTGTGAGGATCGAGGAAAGATTAACTGCGAATGGGCCAGTGTAACTGGTTGGATTTGTACTGCAGACCTATCGCTCGGGAATCCAACGTCTTAACCATTAGACCAAGAGGAAATCCTGTGATCCGAGGACTACATTTGGGCTTACAAGTTCTTCCACACCAATCTCAACAAACCATTTCTGTATGGACCTCGCTTTGTGCACGGGGGCATTGTCATGGTGAAACAGGAAAGGGCCTACCCCAAACAGTAACAGCAGCGCATGTGATTCAAAAGAGTTCGTGCAAAAAAGGGGTCAATGCAGATAGTTAAATAGTTAACCAATAACTACCCGGACTAACTTTTTAGCAGTCTTATGGCTTGGGGGTAGAAGCTATTCAGGATCCTGTTGGTTCCAGACTTGGTGCACCGGTACCGCTTGCCGTGCGGTAGCAGAGAGAACAGTCTATGACCTGGTTGTCTGGAGTGTTTGACACTTTTTAAGGCCTTCCTCTGACACCGCCTGATATAGAGGTCCTGGATGTCAGGGAGCTCGGCCCCAGTGATGTACTGGGCCGTGTGCACTACCCTCTGTATCGCCTTACGGTCGGATGCCAAGCAGTTGCCATACCAAGCAGTGATGCAGCCAGTCAAGATGCTCTCAATGGTGCAGCTGTAGAACTTTTGAGTGCCCATTCCGAATCTTTTCAGACCATGATAATTCCTTAATAATGTGGACACCTAGGAACTTGAAGCTCTCGACCTGCTCCACAACAGCCCTGTTGATGTGGATGGGGGCGTGCTCAGCCCTCCGTTTCCTGTAGTCCACGATCAGTTCCTTTGTCTTGCTGATGTTGAGGGAGAGGTTGTTGTCCTGGGACCACACTGCCAGATCTCAGACTTCCTACCTGTAAACTGTCTCATCGTCGTCGGTGATCAGGCCTACCACCATGGTGTCGTCTGCAAACTTAATGATCATGTTGGAGTCGTTCGCGGCCACGCAGTCGTAGGTGAACAGCTGAGGGGACCCCGTGTTGAGGGTCAGCGTGGCAGATGTGTTGTTGCCTACCCTCACCACCTGGAGGCGACCCGTCAGGATGTCCAGGATCCAGTTGCAGAGGGAGGTGTTTAATAATCCCAGGGTCCTTAGTTTAGTGATGAGCTTGGAGGGCACTGTGGTGTTGAACGTTGAGCTGTAGTCAATGAACAGATATCTCACGTAGGTGTTCCTTTTGTCCAGGTGGGAAAGGGCAGTGTGGGGTGCAATAAAGATTGCATCATCTGTGGATCTGTTGGGGTGGTATACAAATTGGAATGGTCCATGGTGTCTGGGATGATGTGATGATGGTGTTGATGTGAGCCATGGCTGCAGATGTGAGTGCTACGGGGCGATAGTCATTTAGGCAGGTTACCTTCGCTTCCTTGGGCACAGGGACTATGGTGGTCTGCTTGAAACATGTAGGTATTACAGACTGGGTCAAGGAGAGGTTGAAAATGTCAGTGAAGACACTTGCCAGCTGGTCAGCGCATGCTCTGAGAACGCGTCCTGGTAATCCGTCTGGCCCTGCGGCCTTGTGAATGTTAATCTGTTTAAAGGTCTTACTCACATCGGGTACGGAGAGCTTGATCACACAGTCGTCCGGAAGAGCTGGTGCTCTCATGTATGGTTCAGTGTTGCTAGCCTCAAAGCGAGTATGGAAGGTGTTTAGCTTGTCTGGTAGGCTTGCGTCACTGGACAGCTCTCGGCTGGGTATCCCTTTATTATCCATGATAGTTTGCAAGCCCTGTCACATCCGACGAGCGTCAGAGCCGGTGTAGTAGGATTCGACCTTGATTCTGTATTGTTCGTCGGAGGGCGTAGCGGGATTTCTTATAAGCGTCCGGATTAGTGTCCCGCTCCTTGAAAGCGGCAGCTCTAGCCTTTAGCTGAGTGTGGATGTTGCCTGTAATCCATGGCTTCTGGTTGGGATATGTACGTACGGCCACTGACGTCGTCGTCAATGCACTTATTAATGAAGCCGGTGACTGATGTGGTAAACTCCTCAATGTTATCGGATGAATCCTGGAACATATTCCAGTCTGTGCTAGTGAAACAGTCCTGTAGCTTAGCATCCGCTTCATCGGACCACTTCCATATTGAGCTTGTCACTGGTACTTCCTGTTTGAGTTTTTGCTTGTAAGCAGGAATCAGGAGGATAGAGTTATGGTCAGATTTGCCAAATGGAGGGCGAGTTTTGTATGCGTCTCTGTGTGGAGTAAAAGTGATCTAGAGTTTTTTCGCCTCTAGTTGCACAGGTGACATGCTGGTAGAAATGAGATCAAACGGATTTCAGTTTTCCTGCATTAAATTCACCGGCCACTAGGAGCGCCGCCTCTGGGTGAACATCTTCTTGTTTGCTTATGGCCCTATACAGCTGGTTGAGTGCGGTCTTAGTGCCTGCATCAGTTTGCGGTGGTAAATGGACAGCTACGAGAAATTAAATCTTGGAAAATAGTATGGTCTACAGCTTATCATGAGGTATTCTATCAAAGGCAAGCAGAACCTTGAGACGTCCTTAACATTAGAGATTGCGCACCAGCTGTTGTTAACAAAGAGACACACACCCTCTACCCTGAGCTTCCCTGACGTCACCATTCTGTCCTGCCAATGTATAGAAAACCAGCTAGGTTTATATTTACCATGTCCTTGTTCAGCCACGACTCAGAGAAACATAGGAAGTTACAGTTCTTCAGATTACGTTGATAGGATAGTCTCGAACAGAGTTCATCCAGTTTATTCTCCAATGATTGCACATTCGCCAATAGATGGAGGGTAGAGGCAGTTTATCCACTCTCCGACGTAGTCTCGTCAGGTATACCGCACGCCGGCCTCTATAGCGCCGTCTCCTCCTTTTTCAAGTGTCGTGGATTTGGGCCTGGTCCGGGATAATCAACATGTCTTTTGCCTCCAACTCATTGAAGTAGATGTCTTCGTCCAAAGCGAGGTTAGTGATGACTGCTCTGATGTCCAGATGGTCTTTTTAGGAAATTATGAAGGAAACGTTATGTAAAACATTTTAAGATCGGCGCAAAACCCCCCACAAAATAGCACAATTGGGTCAGGAGCCCGCAAAATGGCCGCTATTCCCTCCAGCGCCATTCCACTTTGAGTCAATGTCAGCCCAAATGATTAGCAGAGATTGTTTTGCCCACACTTTCTCTCAGATGAAAAGTTACACAATATGCAGTATATCGTTATATGATATTGTTATATTATCCCAACCCACATGATTAGCCTTTTCTGTCTTCTAATGGTGGTCCGTGGTGAACATGGTGTAATGATGAACACATATCAGAGAACAGAACAGAGCAAGGAGAAGCGGTGTTGTACAGCGTTGTGCAGAGGGATGTGCAGCTGCTCGTGGGCTGCTGTCAGGACGACTCATGTCCCACTATGATGGATTAGGATCACTGTATCCTCCAGCCCCTGGCCTGGCGTTCAACTCTCCTTTCTCCTTTTTCTGCTCCCCCTCCTTCTCAACTGTCCTCCTTCTCAACCGTCCTCCTTCTACTTCTCTTCTCTTTTGTTTCATAATGTGTCATAATGTGTCATAATGTGTCATAATGTTTCATAATGTGTCAATGTTTCATAATGTGTCATAATGTGTCAATGTGTCATAATGTGTCATAATGTGTCATAATGTATCATAATGTTTCATTATGTTTCATAATGTTTCATAATGTGTCATAATGTTTCATAATTTGTCATAATGTGTCATAATGTGTAATGATGTTTCATAATGTGTCATAATGTTTCGTAATGTGTCATAATGTGTCGTAATGTGTCATAATGTGTCATAATGTGTCACAATGTGTCGTAATATTTCATAATGTGTCGTAATATTTCATGTGTCGTAATGTTTCATAATGTGTCATCATGTTTCATGTTTCATAATGTGTCGTAATGTTTCATAATGTTTCCTTTATGAACTTTCTGTCTGCGTATGCATTTGATATTTTATCTAAATATGACATCCTCCACAGTGAAGTCGAAACTATTACAAACATTAACTTAGCAATTTCCATTAATTAAGAAAGCTAATCTTACCATGACAATTTCATTCAGCTGTCGAATATATAATGTGTGAATAGTCATCTTTATCCACACTCAGAGCAGCACTTATGAAATAAATTACTTTACTAAATAAATGACTTAACAGAATTCTCTATTTTTCCATTAAGTTAAACGATTGACTGACTGTGTCTGTGGCTGAGACAGAGCACATAAAATAAGCTCATTCATTCAATTTGGCTTCATTTAAAAGTAACATAGCGGTTTACCTCCTGCAGCTACAGTATTCACATTTATTTTATTTGCATGAATTGACATAATTGGAAACATAATGAAATTACATTGCGATAAAACTCTCAGGATCCTCAGTGTTGTGTTTATCATTCAAGGACTTTGGAGAAGTGTGATTATGTTAGGTATTTTTGGAGATTGCAGATACTTTTTTCCACAAAGGTTATTTTTATGACAGCTTTGCTGCTTTTTTCCACCATAGGTTGGTTATATACTGTAGCTATATAGCCAGTCAGCTTTGCTGAGCTGTGCCCCTGGGATTGAGGATTTGTCCCTTTGCTCTGAAAAATCCTGTAGATGTAGAACTACAGTGGGGGAAAAAAGTATTTAGTCAGCCACCAATTGTGCATGTTCTCCCACTTAAAAAGATGAGAGAGGCCTGTAATTTTCATCATAGGTACACGTCAACTATGACAGACAAATTGAGAAAAAAAAATCCAGAACATCACATTGTAGGATTTTTAATGAATTTATTTGCAAATTATGGTGGAAAATAAGTATTTGGTCACCTACAAACAAGCAAGATTTCTGGCTCTCACAGACCTGTAACTTCTTCTTTAAGAGGCTCCTCTGTCCTCCACTCGTTACCTGTATTAATGGCACCTGTTTGAACTTGTTATCAGTATAAAAGACACCTGTCCACAACCTCAAACAGTCACACTGCAAACTCCACTATGGCCAAGACCAAAGAGCTGTCAAAGGACACCAGAAACAAAATTGTAGACCTGCACCAGGCTGGGAAGACTGAATCTGCAATAGGTAAGCAGCTTGGTTTGAAGAAATCAACTGTGGGAGCAATTATTAGGAAATGGAAGACATACAAGACCACTGATAATCTCCCTCGATCTGGGGCTCCACGCAAGATCTCACCCCGTGGGGTCAAAATGATCACAAGAACGGTGAGCAAAAATCCCAGAACCACACGGGGGGACCTAGTGAATGACCTGCAGAGAGCTGGGACCAAAGTAACAAAGCCTACCATCAGTAACACACTACGCCGCCAGGGAATCAAATCCTGCAGTGCCAGACGTGTCCCCCTGCTTAAGCCAGTACATGTCCAGGCCTGTCTGAAGTTTGCTAGAGTGCATTTGGATGATCCAGAAGAGGATTGGGAGAATGTCATATGGTCAGATGAAACCAAAATAGAACTTTTTTGGTAAAAAACTCAACTCGTCGTGTTTGGAGGACAAAGAATGCTGAGTTGCATCCAAAGAACACCATACCTACTGTGAAGCATGGGGGTGGAAACATCATGCTTTGGGGCTGTTTTTCTGCAAAGGGACCAGGACGACTGATCCGTGTAAAGGAAAGAATGAATGGGGCCATGTATCGTGAGATTTTGAGTGAAAACCTCCTTCCATCAGCAAGGGCATTGAAGATGAAACGTGGCTGGGTCTTTCAGCATGACAATGATCCCAAACACACCGCCCGGGCAACGAAGGAGTGGCTTCGTAAGAAGCATTTCAAGGTCCTGGAGTGGCCTAGCCAGTCTCCAGATCTCAACCCCATAGAAAATCTTTGGAGGGAGTTGAAAGTCCGTGTTGCCCAGCGACAGCCCCAAAACATCACTGCTCTAGAGGAGATCTGCATGGAGGAATGGGCCAAAATACCAGCAACAGTGTGTGAAAACCTTGTGAAGACTTACAGAAAACGTTTGACCTGTGTCATTGCCAACAAAGGGTATATAACAAAGTATTGAGAAACTTTTGTTATTGACCAAATACTTATTTTCCACCATAATTTGCAAATAAATTCATAAAAAATCCTACAATGTGATTTTCTGGATTTTTTTTCCTCATTTTGTCTGTCATAGTTGACGTGTACCTATGATGAAAATTACAGGCCTCTCTCATCTTTTTAAGTGGGAGAACTTGCACAATTGGTGGCTGACTAAATACTTTTTTTCCCCACTGTATGTCCAGTATAGAAAGTGGTAGGTACTCAAGGAGAATGTCAAGGACAACCTGTATGTCAGACATTTTAAATGAAAGATTTACAAGACTTTTGAAACTTACAATACATTTTCTTCTGGTCGTCAAATCATTGAGCCACTTGTTTATCGTCACTGTAAAAGTTTTAAGTGGATTATTTTGATCCAGAGTCTTGCTAACATAGTATATCTATTGTGAAGTCCAATGCGGACAGCTGACATATTTGTTTCGGCATGACACCTGAGGTGATGATGATGATGTTGCCTTTGCCTGTGTGATCCCTCCCTAACCAGAAACAGCGTCAAAAATGTATAATAACACTTCAGTTGACCTGATACCATAGCCTGCTTATCTCAGAATAAAACTTGACAACTGTCTTGACATTCTGTCAGTTACTGGTAGCTAGAACCTTCCATTCACCCTGCTAGAGGTACCTACCACGGACAGCACATAGGACTCAATAATAACTTGGTCTGACAACACTCCTCCACAGGTTTCCTTCCGTTTCTCTCTCTCTCTCTCCCTACTACACATCGTACTCCTTTCATTCAATGCAAATGTATTTCACTTGATAATACCTGTCTTGACCCTGCGAGATCTACCTACCTACCAACAGTTGAAGTCGGAAGTTTACATACACTTAGGTTGGAGTCATTAAAACTCGTTTTTCAACCACTCCACAAATTTCTTGTTAACAAATTACAGTTTTGACATGTCGGTTCGGACATCTACTTTGTGCATGACACAAGTAATTTTTCCAATAATTGTTTACAAACAGATTATTTCACTTATAATTCACTGTATCACAATTCCAGTGGGTCAGAAGTTTACATACACTAAGTTGACTGTGCCTTTTAAACAGCTTGGAAAATTCCAGAAAATGATGTCATGGCTTTAGAAGCTTCTGTTAGGCTAATTGACATCATTTGAGTCAATTGGAGGTGTACCTGTGGATGTATTTCAAGGCCTACCTTCAAACTCAGTGCCTCTTTGTTTGACATCATGGGAAAATCAAAAGAAATCAGCCAAGACCTCAGAATTTTTTTTGTAGACCTCCACAAGTCTGGTTCATCCTTGGGAGCAATTTCCAAATGCCTGAAGGTACCACGTTCATCTGTACAAACAATAGTACGCAAGTATAAACACAATGGGACCACGCAGCCGTCATACCGCTCAGGAAGGAGACACGTTCTGTCTCCTGGAGATGAACGTACTTTGGTGCGAAAAGTGAAAATCATCCATTCCCAGAGCAACAGCAAAGGACCTTGTGAAGATGCTGGAGGAAACGGGTACAAAAGTATCTATATCCACAGTAAAACGAGTCCTATATCGACATAACCTGAAAGGCCGCTCAGCAAGGAAGAAGCCAGTGCTCCAAAACCGCCATAAAAAGCCAGACTACGGTTTGCAACTGCATGGGGACAAAGATCTTACTTTTTTGAGAAATGTCCTCTGGTCTGATGAAAGAAAAATAGAACTGTTTGGCCATAATGACCATAGTTATGTTTGGAGGGAAAAGGGGGTAACTTGCATGCCGAAGAACACCATCCCAACCATGAAGCACGGGGGTGGCAGCATCATGCTGTGGGGGTGCTTTACTGCAGGAGGAACTGGTGCACTTCACAAAATAGATGGCATCATGAGGAAGGAAAATTATGTTGATATATTGAAGCAACATCTCAAGACATCAGTCAGGAAGTTAAAGCTGGGTCGCAAATGGGTCTTCCAAATGAACAATGACCCCAAGCATACTTCCAAAGTTGTGGCAAAATGGCTTAAGGCTTAAGGACAACAAAGCCAAGGTATTGGAGTGGCCATCACAAAGCCCTGACCTCAATCCTATAGAACATTTGTGGGCAGAACTGAAAAAGCGTATGTGAGCAAGGAGGCCTACAAACCTGACTTAGTTACACCAGCTCTGTCAGGAGGAATGGGCCAAAATTCACCCAACTTATTGTGGGAAGCTTGTGGAAGGCTACCCAAAATGTTTGACCCAAGTTAAACAATTTAAAGGCAATGCTAGGCCTCCTTGCTCGCACACGCTTTTTCAGTTCTGCCCACAAATGTTCTATAGGATTGAGGTCAGGGCTTTGTGATGGCCACTCCAATACCTTGACTTTGTTGTCCTTAAGCCATTTTGCCACAACTTTGGAAGTATGCTTGGGGTCATTGTCCATTTGGAAGACCCATTTGCGACCAAGCTTTAACTTCCTGACTGATGTCTTGAGATGTTGCTTCAATATATCCACATAATTTTCCTTCCTCATGATGCCATCTATTTTGTGAAGTGCACCAGTTCCTCCTGCAGCAAAGCACCCCCACAGCATGATGCTGCCACCCCCGTGCTTCACGGTTGGGATGGTGTTCTTCGTCTTGCAAGCACCCCCTTTTTCCTCCAAACATAACGATGGTCATTATGGCCAAACATTTCTATTTTTGTTTCATCAGACCAGAGGACATTTCTCCAAAAAGTACGATCTTTGTCCCAATGTGCAGTTGTAAACCGTAGTCTCCTTCCTGAGCAGTATGATGGCTGCGTGGTCCCATGGTGTTTATACTTGCGTACTATTGTTTGTACAGATGAACGTGGTACCTTCAGGCATTTGGAAATTGCTCCCAAGGATGAACCAGACTTGTGGAGGTCTGCCATTTTTTTTTCTGAGGTCTTGGCTGATTTATTTTCCCATGATGTCAAGCAAAGAGGCACTGAGTTTGAAGGTAGGCCTTGAAATACCTCCACAGGTACACCTCCAATTGACTCAAATGATGTCAATTAGCCTATCAGAAGCTTCTAAAGCCATGAGATCATTTTCTGGAATTTTCCAAGCTGTTTAAAGACACAGTCAACTTAGTGTATGTAAACTTCTGACCCACTGAAATTGTGATACAGTGAATTATAAGTGAAATAATCTGTCTGTAAACAATTGTTGGAAAAATTACTTGTGTCATGCACAAAGTAGATGTCCTAACCGACTTGCCAAACTATAGTTTGTTAACAAGACATTTGTGGAGTGGTTGAAAAACAAGTTTTAATGACTCCAACCTAAGTGTATGTAAACTTCCGACTTCAACTGTACTTACCTACCTCAGATGACTCAACAATATCACAGTGTGACACACAGGATCTCTCTCTCTCTCTCTCTCTCTCTCTCTCTCTCTCTCTCTCTCTCTCTCTCTCTCTCTCTCTCTCTCTCTCTCTCTCTCTCTCTCTCTCTCTCTCTCTCTCTCTCTCTCTCTCTCTCTCTCTCTCTCTCTCTATTCACATCGTACTCCTTTCATTCTATGCAAATGCATTTCACTTCATAAACCCTGTCTTGACCCTGTGAGCACTTACCTAGCTCAGATGACTCAACAATAACACAGTGTGACACACAGGATCTCTCGCTCTCTCTCTCACACACACTCTACCTGCACATCTTACTCCTTTCATTTTAAACACTTCATCGTAGCCTATGTGTTTGAACCTATCCAGCACTAAGCCATCCATCTCCATCTCTCTCGATGTCTGTGGTGCGTGCGTGCGTGCATGTGCGTGTGTGTGTTTTTTCCTCCTTTTGCTGTTCTTTGCAGCCTGGTCAGTCAGTGCTTGGGGCCTGTTGTCATTGACTGTCAACCCCATCAGGGTGGATGTTAACTGGGGAAGACAAGCAGCCAGCTCCCCTGTCTCACCCAGCTGCCGAGGTAGTAAGAGGCTTCTCAGAGCCCTCATAGACTGGCTTCTGTACGGAGAAATAGAAACGTATTAGATTGAGAGCTTTTTTGATATGATGACTCTCTATTTGACCAATTAACAATCTTTATACTAGCCTATAGACTACAGAGAAATAAAAATACATTGCACTGAAATACTTACGATTAGACTTTATTTGAACGATTAACAGGAGTACATTTTTAGGGGTTCAAGCAGGATAGCTGGTGAAACCTTATTGTATAAGTGGGTGTTCATTATTATTATTATTATACCAATTCCTCCAATTTGGTGGAAAAATTCTAATTCCGTGAGATAATAATGCCTAGAAGGATGCAAAGTTTCATGATGGTGAAGGGCCATGGGCCACACCCTCTCATGCAATGCCAATTGGCCACAAGGTAGCGATATAGCAAGCATTTGAAAAAATGCAAACTTTGAAAGCTCAGACCCTCACACCGTATAACCTAGAATCTTGAAATGTTGTACATGGGTACCTCTCCTCCAAGGAGCCTGAAGATCTCATAAGGTCCATCAGGATTTATTTTCCGCCATTTCGATTTTTGTGAAAAACACTTAAATTACATCTCCAGAACCACTGGGCCGATCTAGATTAAATTTGATATATGGCGTCTATGGACCAAGGTCTCTCAACGCAGTATTTTCCAGGATAGTATGTCAAACAACATGGCCGCTACTGACCAATAAACGTTCACGTGGGCGTGGTCTGGCACATAAATGCATATAAATCAGTCAAGGATATTCGTATTGTAATAAAATGTGGTAAACATGTTGCAAACACTGTGGTGCTATATAACAGGCAAGATGTTTAAAGTAGTCAACTTCATTGAAAATGATCCAAAATATTTCAAAAGCATTTTGCATGGTCTGTTTGATGTTGACTTCTGATATTTGGCAAGCGTGGTCAGGAGTACAGAAGTAGCTCATCCTAGGGCGATGTGGGCCATTTGTCCTGATGGTGGCGCTATGGGGCCAAAGCTTTGAACCTGCTTGCAGCTATATTGATCTTTATAACGGCATAGCCAAGGCCTACACAATGGTGCGTAGAACTGAAAGGCTAGTGCTATCTGGGGTCCTTGGGACATCCCTAACCTAAACCCTAACCCTAACCTTAACCTGCTAAGTGGCATATTATTATTATTATTATTATTATTATTATTATTATTATTAACCCCTACACTTAGCCCCTACACTTAGCCTAACAATAACCCTTACCTAACCCTAACCTTAACCCTTACCTTAACCGTTTTAAATTTCAATTTCAATGGGTGGACGTCAGAGTTATGTCGTCCCAAGGATTCCGTTTAGACTTTGCCATAGCTGAAATCGACCTGTAAGACAGATGCACTGTAACAGGATAGATCAGAGGAAGCAGCTCTTGCACAACCTCCTCCTCAGTTCATTAGTTATCCAATGAGTTTGTCTGTCAATGTGTTTTCACGCCTCATCCTCCTCCTTCCTCTCACCTGGGGCAGTGCGTTACATTTTGCACATCTTTGATGATGTCACAAAGCAGATGATCATCTGATTGATTGGTGGACTTGTTGGCTCCAGTAAGGTGCACCACTTGGACAAATCAGAATGCTTGCAGGAAACGAACGGACAGCCAGGCAGGAATGAATTACGCAGCACTGCTGCCAAGCCAACTTGTCAGGACCGTGCCAATCGAACCAAACCACAGGCGGTATAATCATCTTGTCCAGCCAGTTTTAATACAGCTGAGAAGTCCTCTCTCCTCTTCACTATCCAGCTCTCCCAGCCCCTTGTACTGAGCCAGGTTTTATAATAGAGCAGATTTAGAATTGGCTTGGATTTGGATTTATCTCTCAAAGAATGTACTATAGTAGCCTTCATCTTCACCAATCATACAATGCCCTGAACCCTGTGGTTAGCCTTGACTGTGTGCTAGATGTCCTCCTCTCCTGCCTGCCTGAATATCCCCCTGCCTTTCTGCCAGACCTGGTTCAATACTACTTTAAATAATTTCAGATACTGTATCTGTGCTTGATGTAGCTTACCTGTTGCAATAGAACCAATAGAAAAGTCTTAAAAGTACAAACTGCGCCCAACTGGCCCTCCAAGCAGACGCTCAAAAGTATTTGAAAGATTTCGAATAGTATTTAAACCCAGGTCTGCCTGCCTGCCTATCCTACTTGCCTCTGCTTCAGAGTGGGCTCATCACCCTCCACACACTCCACACCAAGTAAGTGGAATGGATTCTGTGCCTCTAGGATTAGTCTCTGAAATATCTACAACAATGCCTGCAGGAAACTGTGATATCTACAACAATGCCTGCAGAAAGAAGCTCCTGCTTATATTCCTGAGGTTATTATTTCCTATGAGCTAGAAGTGGAGGGAAACTTTTGTTCACAAATTGTTGGTGTCCCAAATGGCACCCTATACCCTATATATTGATATACAAGGAATAGGGTATAATGATATACAGGGAATAGGGTATAGTGATATACAGGGAATAGGGTATAGTGATACACAGGGAATAGGGTGTAGTGATATACAGGGTATAGAGTATAGTGATATATAGGGAATAGGGTATAGTGTATAGTGATATACAGGGTATAGGGTATAGTGATATACAGGGAATAGGGTATAGGGTATAGTGATATACAGGGAATAGGGTATAGTGATATACAGTATAGGGAATAGGGTATAGTAATATATAGGGTATAGTGATATACAGGGAATAGGGTATAGTGTATAGTGATATACAGGGAATAGGGTATAGTGATATACAGGGAATAGGGTATAGTGATATACAGGGAATAGGGTATAGTGATATACAGGGAATAGGGTATAGTGATATACAGTATAGGGAATAGGGTATAGTGATATACAGGGTATAGTGTATAGTGATATACAGGGAAGAGGGTATAGTGATATACAGGGAATAGGGTATAGTGATATACAGTATAGGGAATAGGGTATAGTGATATACAGGGTATAGGGTATAGTGATATATAGGGTATAGGGTATAGTGTATAGTGATATACAGGGTATAGGGTATAGTGATATACAGGGAATAGGGTATAGGGTATAGTGATATACAGTATAGGGAATAGGGTATAGTAATATACAGGGAATAGGGTATAGTGATATACAGGGAATAGGGTATAGGGTATAGTGATATACAGGGAATAGGGTATAGTGATATACAGGGAATAGGGTATAGTGTATAGTGATATACAGGGAATAGGGTATAGTGATATACAGGGAATAGGGTATAGGGTATAGTGATATACAGGGAATAGGGTATAGTGATATACAGTATATGGAATAGGGTATAGTGATATACAGGGAATAGGGTATAGTGTATAGTGATATACAGGGAATAGGGTATAGTAATATACAGGGAATAGGGTATAGTGATATACAGGGAATAGGGTATAGGGTATAGTGATATACAGGGAATAGGGTATAGTGATATACAGTATATGGAATAGGGTATAGTGATATACAGGGAATAGGGTATAGTGTATAGTGATATACAGGGAATAGTGTATAGTGATATACAGGGTATAGTGTATAGTGATATACAGGGAATAGGGTATAGAAATTATGATAATAATGATTTTATCCAATATGTAGGTTATACCAGACAGCACATAACACATTAAGATACATGCATGAATAGCCTTCAAATGAGTATTACATACAAAAAAGTCATGCAAAAACAGACCTCTTCTCCTCATCAGACAAATCTGATTAAAGTTCAACTCTACATGCACGATCATTATAAATGAGTATTAAAAAAAACACCTCAGAATGTTAGGGAGAATATAGGATGAACCACAATAATTGTTTGCTAAAATAATAATTGCTTGACAAAAATGTAATGTAATACAATGGCAATCCGGGTTATAGGTAACAATCCTTCACATGAACTGCCAACATTATTACGCATATTAATTGATAATGATGGAAATTAAGATATGCAAGATACTTTTTGGAGAAATGTCCTCTGGTCTGATGAAACAAAAATATAAATCTTTGGCCATAATGACCATCGTTATGTTTGGAGGAAAAAGGGGGTAGCTTGCTAGCCGAAGAACACCATCCCAACCGTGAAGCACGTGGGTGGCAGCATCATGCTGTGGGGGTGCTTTGCTGCAGGAGGGACTGGTGCACTTCACAAAATAGATGGCATCATGAGGAAGGAAAATTATGTGGATATATTGAAGCAACATCTCAAGACATCAGTCAGGAAGTTAAAGCTTGGTCGCAAAATGGTCTTCCAAATGGACAATGACCCCAAGCATACTTCCAAAGTTGTGGCAAAATGGCTTAAGGACAACAAAGTCAAGGTATTGGAGTGGCCATCACAAAGCCCTGACCTCAACCCTATAGAACATTTGTGGGCAGAACTGAAAAAGCGTGCGCGAGCATGAAGGCCTACAAACCTGACTCAGTTACACCAGCTCTGTCAGGAGGAATGGGCCAAAATTCACCCAACTTATTGTGGGAAGCTTGTGGAAGGCTACCCGAAATGTTTGACCCAAGTTAAACAATTTAAAGGCAATGCTACCAAATACTAATTGAGTGTATGTAAACTTCTGACCCACTGGGAATGTGATGAAAGAAATAAAAGCTGAAATAAATCATTCTCTCTACTATTATTCTGACATTTCACATTCTTAAAATAAAATGGTGATCCTAACTGACCTAAAACAGGGAATTTTTACTAGGATTAAATGTCAGGAATTGTGAAAAACTGAGTTTAAATGTATTTGGCTAAGGTATATGTAAACTTCCGACATCAACTTGTATATATGTATGTATATGTATGTATGTGTATATGTAAGTATATGTGTATATATATATATATATATATATATATATATATATATATATTTGTGACGTCACGAGAGGCTACACCGCTTTCAGCGGGATTGCTCAAGTAGTGCAAGGAGACAAGGTTCAAACAAAACAAGGATTTTATTATAGGTCTTGGGAAATTAACGAAAATATAACAAAATTCTGTTCTCTTGTGGCTCTTTAAGGGTTAACAGTTCAGGGATGTCTCTTCCACATCCAAAATCATAATTCTCACTCGCTCAGATAACTTTTCCCCAGCCTTACTGTAGTCCACGTTGCAGCTAGTGGCCAACCCAGCAAAAAGTCCTTCCAAATGTCTCTCACGTATTTCCACAGGTGCATATATCCAAAGGTGAGTATTTCCCAAAGGTAAGTATCTCCAAATCCTTATATTCCTCATGGAAGTGGACGTGCAGCACTCTTGTCCTCCAGAGAGCCCAGGTTGGAGACTGTGTCTCTTCCCTTCCCAAACCTTCAGCTCATCAGCTCCTCATTTGTTTCAGCTGCGTGGGAAGATTGGCCATAGAGGGGTGGAGTTCCCGACCATACCAGCAGATGGAGCCATAGCTGTCTGGGTTTGCAGCCACCTCAGGGGGATGTAACGTCCCTCCAGGACACAGCCTCTCGTGACATCACACATCCCCCCTCCTCGGGACCGACGTCCTCGTCGGGGTAAAGGCAGCGAAGAAGGCATCACGCCGGGAGAGGGCGTCCGCATTGCCGTGGTGCTTGCCAGACTGCTCTCTCTTCAACTCCTCCAACTCTAGGACCAGGGACTCAGCCTCCTGTTGTCTCTCCTTGAGTTTCTTACTGAACGCATCAGCCTTGGTTTTAGCAGAGTTTAGCTTCTGTTGAGCAGCTTTCAGTTCCTTCTCTCTCTCTGCCTCCGCATTCTTCATCTTGTTCTCCAACACCTTGTACTTCTCCTCTGCCTTCTTCTGGACCTCCTTACTACTGCGCAGGGTCTCCTCACACTCCTCGATGGTCCTGCGCAGCCTCTCCAGCTCCTCCTGTTGCTTAGGGAAGGAGCTCTGTTGGAGTTTAGCCTGGAGGATATCTAACTCTTCTGTCTTCATGTCTAACTGTTGCTTTAACAAACGATACCTCTCAGCGGTCGCCTTCAGACCAGACAGTTCTTTGTCCAGATTCTGTAGCTCCGTCTCTGTGTCGGTCTGGGCACCTGCCATCCCTATCAGAGCCCGGGCGGGAGTGAGTAATTCGGAGGATTGCACCGAGCCTTCCCAGGATGAGTCTTGCCTCTCCGTTTCCGAGGTACTCGGGTTATCCTCTCCTGAGACTCTCTCCAGAGTGGGTAAAAGGCTGGGCAGTCTCGGCCCAATTAGGACAGGAACGGGGAGGGAATCAACCACCCCCGCCGTCGTGTGTATGGTTCCCCGTGTGCTGGTCATTGTAAGTTCAGTAATGGGGTATTCTCTGGTGTCCCCATGGACACAGGAAACTGGGAGGACTTTCCCCGGGGTCAGACACGTTGGGCCCACCAAATCCTTACGCACCAGGGTGGCCCGGCTACCAGAATCCAGTAAGGCCTCCACATCATGGTGATTCACAGTTACCGGGCAGGTGGGGGGTCGATCTGGGCCGCCATCTACGACTCCCAAGAGCGAGGCAAACGGTGTGTGGGTGCTGAGCTGGAGGACTCCCGCAGTGGGCATAGGTTCATCGGCTGGTTTCCCACACTGCCAGGAGATATGTCCCATCTCCCCACACCGGTAACACTGTCGAGTTTCCCCCTCCTGGTGTACTCTTCTTGGACCCGCCTGGTTTCTGGCTCCCCCTGGAGCCGGGATAAGTCCTGACGTGGCTGGGTTCGAGACCTTGGGGTCCTTTGGACGGGTTCTTCCCATTTGTGGTGGGGCCGCCCTCCTGGGGTCTTTTCGGGAAGCATTCAGCATCTCCGCTGTGGCCTGGTACTTTTCCACAGCTTCCACGGTCAGATCAGCCGTGGTCAAGGCCTGTTGACTGATGAACCGTTTTGCCTCATAAGGCAGGGCGCGTAGGTAACGATCCACCACAACGGCCTCCACCACCGCCGCTGCTGTATTCTTCTGCGGATCCAGCCATTTCCTTGCGATTCGGACAAGTTCATGCATCTGCGCCCGAGGAGGTTGGTCTGGTTGGAAGGTCCAGCTGTGAAAGCGCTGGGCCATACCAAACTTTGTGAGTCCATATCTGCTGAGGATCTCAGACTTCAGGGCATCATAGTCAGTAACCTGGTCAGGGCCCAGGTCCCGGACAGCATTCAGCGATCCCCCGGTTAGAAAGGGGGGCTAACAGACCAACCCACTGTTGCTTGGGCCAGGCTTCCCTAGTGGCCGTGGCCTCAAATGCATGCAGGTATGCCTCAATGTCATCGGTAGCTCCCATCTTAGATATAAAGTCACTTGCCTTTATTGGGCGGGTATTTTGGACCACCCTCTGTCTCTGCAACTGCAATTCCTCTGCCTTCAGAAGGTTGGCTTTCTTTTGCTCCTCCAAGAGAGCCACGTTTGCTTGCATCTGGGCTTGCTGGCCAGCAACAAGGGCTTTCAATATGTCCTCCATTTCAGTCGGCGGGGAGCCTACGGCCAACTTGGAAAACTGGGTGATCAAACCTTCGGTATCCTCCTCTGACATGCACTATTAACGCTTGAGCATGCCTGTATTCTCCACCATCTGTGACGTCACGAGAGGCTACACCGCTTTCAGCGGGATTGCTCAAGTAGTGCAAGGAGACAAGGTTCAAACAAAACAAGGATTTTATTATAGGTCTTGGGAAATTAACGAAAATATAACAAAATTCTGTTCTCTTGTGGCTCTTTAAGGGTTAACAGTTCAGGGATGTCTCTTCCACATCCAAAATCATAATTCTCACTCGCTCAGATAACTTTTCCCCAGCCTTACTGTAGTCCACGTTGCAGCTAGTGGCCAACCCAGCAAAAAAGTCCTTCCAAATGTCTCTCACGTATTTCCACAGGTGCATATATCCAAAGGTGAGTATTTCCCAAAGGTAAGTATCTCCAAATCCTTATATTCCTCATGGAAGTGGACGTGCAGCACTCTTGTCCTCCAGAGAGCCCAGGTTGGAGACTGTGTCTCTTCCCTTCCCAAACCTTCAGCTCATCAGCTCCTCATTTGTTTCAGCTGCGTGGGAAGATTGGCCATAGAGGGGTGGAGTTCCCGACCATACCAGCAGATGGAGCCATAGCCGTCTGGGTTTGCAGCCACCTCAGGGGGATGTAACGTCCCTCCAGGACACAGCCTCTCGTGACATCACAATATATATATATATATATATATATATATATATATATATTTGCGGAAAATAAATATGGGGGATTGGAAGG
The DNA here is from genome assembly GCF_020615455.1 of Coregonus clupeaformis. Taxonomy (NCBI): domain Eukaryota; kingdom Metazoa; phylum Chordata; class Actinopteri; order Salmoniformes; family Salmonidae; genus Coregonus; species Coregonus clupeaformis. Next base: position 21,036,721 of record NC_059203.1, on the reverse strand, counting down.
GATGCAGACAATTACATTGATAGAAGTTACAATCTATCTGCAATTTTAAAGCTGATCTACCCCGTAAAAAAATACTCAACCTCATGCATCCATACCGTAGATGACAGCTCGGATTAAAGTTGAAATCTCCATACATGCGTGGATGCATAACAATAATTTATACACATGGCTGATTTTCTGGACACATATTTCGCCAACTCCTTGACCAAATACCGCTGGAAAATCTCTGATGGGATGTGCTTTTAAATCCAGGAATAGTCTTAGTCTGGGCCGGGGAAGTGGCACTCAATCATCTTTCAACTCACGTTTGTGTATTTAGGCAGAAACTCTTATGGTAACAGCTTGTCAATGGGAATCTCTGCAGACGACTGTAGTGAGAGTCTATGCCTAGACAGTCAGAGCCTGTTGCACTAAAAGGCCCATGAATTTTTGAAGAGATCAGAGTGGTTACAGTAGGCTAGACCTCATAACCCCAGACTGGTTTATATTTGAAGTATATCGCTGACTGAGATAGTACTCGAGAGGACCTTTTCACCTGTTCTGTTCTCCTTGTCTCACTGAACACACATGCACAAGCAGACGCACACACTCACACACTCACACACACACACACACACACACACACACACACACACACTCACACACATTGTGTCAGATACAATAAACATTACCCTCACGGTGGCATTCAAGTGGATTATGTCATGATTTTACTCTGCTCTTTTAACTCCTCTCCTGTCCAATAAGCTGCTCTGTTCGCCATTATCTGAGATATAATGTGAAATCAGTCAAGAATTGCAGGGAGCGCAGAGTGGTGCGGTATTATAATGTGAATCGCAGCATATAGCCTAGCCATCTTTCTCTATCTCTGTGGCTTCGTCCCAAATGGCACCCTGTTCTCTAAATAGTGTACTACCCCATGGCCCTGGTCAAAAGTAGTGCACTATATGGGGAATAGGGTGTTATATGGAATGCATCCTTTAACTCTGGTCTAATTTAAATGATTTTCAACAGGAAACTCATCCTGGCGTTTTGGCATTCTGCAGACTGGACGTGTGTGTGTGTGTGTGTGTGTGTGTGTGCCTGTGCGTGCATGCGTGTGTCTGTGTGTGTGTGTGCTTGTGCGTGCGTGCGTGTGTCTGTGTGTGTGTGTGTGTGCCTGTCCGTGCGTGCGTGTGTGTGTTTGTGTGTGCGCGTGTGCGTGCGTGCGTGCGTGCGTGTGTGTGTGTGTGTGGGCGTGCGTGCGTGTGTGTGTGTCTGTTTCTTTATGCGGCGATAGGTATCCTAGCGGTTAGAGTGTTGGCCAGTTACCGAAAAGTCACTGGTTCGAATCCCAAACCCAACAAAGTGAAAAATCTGTCAATGTGCCCTTGAGCAAAGCACTTAACCCTAATTGCTTCTGTACGTTATTCTGGATAAGAGTGTGTGTCAGTTTAGTTTGAGATAACAAACAACTTAACATGTAGCTGTAGGTTTTATTTAACTTCATTCACAAAATGCAGCTCATACTTTACATTGGTGTTTCATGAAAGAGGACAAGATACCTTGTTACATTAAAAAAACATACGTTTCAAAAAGCTTGTCGGACATTGAGCAGTGATCTGGTGTGAAAGATATGCCCTCCAATGCTGAAAAGCCGCTCCGCTGCTGCGGAGGACGCTGGGACATGTACCCAGCAAACAGGGGACATCCTGAGGACATTCAGCAACGTTCCCATTAGGTCCCTTAAGGGTTTCAGTGTGACCTTATCCCTCTGACGTTCTGGGAACGTTCTCTGGGGGACCTTTGTCTAGTTCCCTGTAAGTTCACAGGACGTCACTGAGGATCATGTCAGGACCTTTTTAGGACGTTTTCAGAACTTTAATTTTACTAGGTCTTTGGATGTCACGTGATGGTCCCAAGGACATTTTTAGGACGTTGTGTCATGGTCCCCTGAAACTCCCCTGATTCTCCCAAGTGTCACCAACCATTATAAGTAAAGTCATTAAATGGTATCGGTGGTTTAAGGTAAGTGGTACGCTGTTCAGATAAATTAGTGTACACATTTTTAAACGACATGAGCACTTAGTACTGGCTTATCAATATGACCCCCCCCCCCCCCGGATTTGAACCCACAACCTCTGGATTTAGGGGTATGCTGATCTTTCTGTAGAGTTTCAGAAGTCCCTTACACATTCATTACCTATAATACATCTCTGCACTTAGCAAAATAGTGCTATCTGCACTGATATTATAATGATCAGTTAATCTGGCTATTCTCTCATTGATTTCATTGACTTATTTCAGCAATTTGATTTAGGGTTTTCAGTACAGTTGTATAATGTTGGTGGGGCATATTATTCTGTTTTAATGTTACTCCTGAATCACTATGATAAATATAATAGTTTTTCTTGAGTGTTTTTTTTAACAGAGAAGAACATTTCTTTGAAGTGTATAGTATAGAAGTAGGCCTACAGGTGAAAGCCGTCATTGATACAGACATAGTGGCGTCACAGGAAAATTGTAAACGCTGGGAATCAAGAGGTTGTGAGTTCAAATCCCAGGAGAGGACATGTTAAAATAATACAGACTGTATCAACACACATGCACAATGTAATGTGTGTCAAATATTTAAGTTGAAAACACTATGTTAAAAGCACTGTTTGTCTGGGTGTCCCTAGCATTGCCAAAAGCTGTGAATGGATCAGTGGTTCACAAATCAGAGGCTTGATGGACCATGTGCTCCAGGTAGAACGGTTTATTTTTAAAAAATGGGGGGGTTATTTATTTATTTACACCATCAGGTGACGTCCCCGGGACAAACCGGGAACTAGACAAAAACCTCCAGGGTACCATGACACAACGTCCAAAGAACATCCTAAAAACATCCTTGTGGACGTCAACGGGACCAACCGGGAACTAGACAAAAACCTCCAGGGGACCAAGACACAACATCCTGATGACTTTAGGCGACCATTTCGCGACGTCCCCGGGGACGTCCTAACGACTCATTATTGTTAGCAGGGTAGGTACTCAGCAGCAACTCTGCTCAGTATATGTGTGTCTTACAGAATTTCTGAGGATCAGTAGTTGGTGGAAGATATGGGGGTGATGAGGTCCTCAATGTCTTTGTTGGTGCATGCAGCCGTGCTTGGTTGTTCCATACAACAAAACAATGTGTCCAATTGACTTTTCTGGGCTCACTGTGTGGGACATCATGTGTTTTGCTGGTGAACTTTGTGGCAAGATCATTGATGTCTGCAGTAAGGGCAGCCTTCTCAGTGGCATTGCACCCATGCCAGTTTAAAGCGTGGATCCAAGACTGAGGCAATCTGGTATCGCTTCTTCTGCTCGTAAACAGTCGGGTGTTTGTCAACTGCTTCTTCCAGGTTTTTGACAAGCTTTCCATTGTAACCTGGTAGAGCAATTGGTGAGATATTTAGTCAGTCATCTGATACGTAGAATGATGTAGCATCCTTGCACACATCAACAATAACAAGCTTCCTGAATCAATCACTGACTGTGTATTCCTGGAGTGCATCTCAATAGTCTGTATTGGCTTCCTCTCCTTGTCTCTTTACTGTCCTTGCATCCATAGCTCTGTCTATGAATTTGAGAGTGGTAACATTTCACCAGCCCCATCACTTAGGGGTTTACCTGACTCCCCTTTTTGAAGTCACTTTGAGTAATTCATTGATAAAACATTTACTTAGAACATCTATTCATAGAATTGTATGTAAAAATGTGCTAAACTAGAGCAGATTATTTGAGGGTATTTGAAAGATGTTTGGTGGAAATAATATATTTGAAAAGGGTTTCAAATAGTGTTCCAAGAAAAGTATTTGGTAGACTATTTGTTTAAAAAATAAAAAAGCCATTCAAATTAAAAGTAATTGTTTTGGGCTGTGTATTTGAACATATGGAAACAACTCAAATATACTGTGAAATGTACTTTTTAATAAGAGATACTCCAACACAAATGTATTTGAACATTGGTTCCCCCCCTATGGGTTGGCAGGTTTGTTTTAGACCGTAGATGTTGTTGTAATGTTTGAGTCACTCAAATATCACATGAATACACATTAGACATGGCAGAATGTATAGAATTGCAAGACAATTACCTTTAAAACTGCAAAATGTTCTCTGTACCACATGACAAAATGTGTAGAATTGCAGGAAATAAGCTTTAAACCTGCACACTGTGCAGGAACTTCTCCAATGCTGGAAGGGGAACCTGAGGGAAAAGGTTTGGGAACCCCTGGACTACGGCATTATCCAGCCTGTCCTCTGGAGATGTTGTTAACTTTAATCTTTCAATGAATCAGCCTGAAGATAAAGACCTGGGCTAACTTATTTCTCTCTCTTATCCGTGAACCCTGGGTTTGAAGATACGGGTTGACACTGTGGATGATTACAGTAGAGATTATTTTTTAGAATCGGAACATAATGTAACGTTAGCATTAGAATCCCTGTACGTTCCGGAACACTAATTAAGGCTGACAAGGAAATATGCTTCCGCCTCTAACTGATTTTCCACAGTATTGCATTTTTGCTGATGTTTCATAAGTTCACCAAGAAACTCCGCTCTTGAATGAGGGCTTAATTTACTGTCAAAAAGGGTTTTTCCCTCAATGATGTATCTTTTAGCCCTGAACTGATAGAAAAAGGCAATTTAGCTACTGATCAGTGAGTCCCACCCTTTGTGAGAGAGGAGGAATAGCCTCTCAGCGTATGAAGACATCTCCAAATGAGATGCGTGGTGGTGTATAGAGATTAATGGCACCTCTGAACCATTTCATTGCCTTAGCCCAAAATAATCTCCAGTCAGAGAGAGAGAGAGAGACAGAGACAGAGAGGGGTCTAATCTCTTCTAGCTATATGGTTTGACTTCTACACTTCAGTGCCCACAGAGTCACAGAGGAGAGAGAAGCCTGCTATCAATAGGTACTGCTGTGTACTGTGCAGGGCTGGTGGTAGGATGGGTGACAGACAGAGTAGAGGTCTGTTATCTATTAGGTTATACTGTGTACTGTGCAGGGCTGGTGGTAGGATGGGTGACAGTGCATCATCTATAGTTTGGAAGGGGACTTACAAGAGCAACACGTATATTTTTTTGATTCAATAAGTATCTGTTGGTATTGTCTTGCTAGGGCAATATAATTGTAGTGCTTTCTTTTACCTAGTAGCCTAGTTAATCATTGCTGTTTGAACTGTCTGATTGCTCAGTACTTGTGACTGTTGTTGTGGACTTGGATTTGTTTCAGGCCTATTTGTCTAACAGTCTTGTTAAGTTGTGGGCGTGTTGTATTGTAGGGAGTGTTTTCTTCACCTGGTCAGTGCTAGACATTTAGTGCTAGTACTTCAGTCTCCCCTGTTTGTTTTTTCAGCGGCAGCTGTAAGCGGCAGCATTGTCAAGCAGCAGTGTTGTCACCAAAACGAAGATGTCTGCCGAGTTATTTGAGGAAGAAAGAGAGGAAGGCTCTCTCACCTGAGTATCTTACCAAGTTATTTTCTGTTGATCTCATTTTGCTCTTTTGTAGCTTTGGCAACTATGTGTGTGTTTCCCATCCCAGTTCGCTACTCTCCCTGTAAGTTTTACAGATGCTCCCTACCCCATGGCTGCAACACTTCTGATTTAGTGTACCCTACGCGCACAACCCATGTGAAATTCGTAGTCTCTGGCAGCATTTGGAACTGCCAATCTGCGGTCAAAAGGCAGAGTTCATCTCAGCCTATGTTGCCCTTCAGTCCCTAGACTTTTTGGCACTGATGTAGCCATGGATCACCCCAGAGAACACTGCTACACCAGCTGCTCTCTCGTCATCTTACTATGTGTTCTCTCAGAGTCCGAGAGCATCTGGTCATCATGGTGGTGGCACATGGGTACTCATTTCTCCTAAGTAGAGATTTTCTCTTCACCCCCTCTCTCACCTATCTATCTGCTCATTTGAATTCCATGCTGTCACTGTCACTTGTCCTATCAAGCTTAACATTATTGTCATCTATCGCCCACCAGGTGCCCTTGGAGAGTTCCTCAATGAGATTGACACCTTAATAAGCTAATTTCCCAATGATGGCTCACCACTCATCGTACTGGGAAACTTTAACCTCCCAAAGTCGGACTTCAATTAATTTCTTTCCACCTCTTTCTTTCTTTATACTCCTTTCCACTCCTTTCCTCTTTTGACCTCACCTTTCCCAGTCACCTCCCACTCACAAGGCAGGCAATACGCTTGACCACATTTTCACTAGAGGCTGTTTGCCTACTAATCTCACTGCAACCCCCCCTCCATGTCTGTGATCACTACTTTGTTTCCATTTCTCTCCATCTCTCCTCTCAACCCTACCCACTCAGCCCCCACCCAGATGGTCATGCGCCGCTGCAATCTTCGCTCTTCGCTCCCGCTACTCTCTCCTCTTCTATCATATTCTCTCGTCCTTCTGCTAAATCCTTCGCCCTCCTGTCTCCTGTCGCTGCCTCTTCGACCCTACTCTCCTCCCTTATCTGCATCCTTTGACTGTCACTGTCCCTTTTCCTCCCGGCTGGCCCAATCTTCCCTCCTCTGTGGCTGAGTGACTCACCGCGTGCTAACAGAACAGGGCTTCAGGCAGCTGAGTGGAAATGGAGGAAAACTAAACTTCTGGAGTACCTTTCATCCTTCCACGCCCTCCTCTCTACCTTCTCTTCCTCTGTATCCACTGCTAAAGCCACTTTCTATCACTCTAAATTTCAAGCTTCTTCCTCTAACCCTGGGAAACTATTCTCCACTTTCTCCTCCCTCCTTAATCCTCCGCCTCTTCCCCCTCCATCCTCCCTCTCTGTGGATGACTTAATCATTTTGCACTTTTGCTCAGCCTACTTAATCCACTGGTCCCACTCACACAGAACTACCATACGCTTTGACCTCTTTCTCCCCTCTCTCTCCAGATGAAATCCTGTGACTAGTGATGTCCGGCCGCCCGACAACCTGCCCACTTGACCCCCATCCCCTCCTCCCTTCTTCAGACCATCTCTGGAGACCTTCTCCCATTCCTCACTCCCCTCATGAACTCATCCCTGACCGCTGGCTGCGTCCCCTCTGACTTCAAGATGGCCAGAGTCGCTCCCCTCCTCAAAAAAACAACACTCCGCCACTCTTACATAAAAAACTACAGACCGGTATCCCTTCTTCCTTTTCTTTCCAAAACACTTGAGCGTGCTATCTCTGACCAAATCTCACGTTATCTCTCTCAGAACAATCTTCTTGACCCTAACCAGTCAGGCTTCTAGGCAGCTCACTCAAATGAGACCGCTCTCCTTTGTGTCACAGAGGCTCTTCTGTCTTCCAAAGCTGACTCTCTCTCCTCTGTTCTCATCCTCATAGATCTATCCGCTGCCTTCGACACCATGAACCATTAGATCCTCCTCTCCCCCCTCTCAGGATTGGGCATCTCTGCACACTCCTAGATTGCATCCTACCTAGCAGGTTGCTCCTATCAGGTGGAGTGGAGAGGATCTGTGTCTGCACCATGTACTCTCACTACTGGTGTCCCCCAGGGCTCGGTTCTAGGCCCTCTCCTCTTCTCTCTTTACACAAAGTCACTCGGCTCAGTCATATCCTCACATGGTCTCTCCTATCATTGCTATGAGGATAACACTCAACTACTCATCTTCTTCCCACCTTCTGACACCCAGGTGGCGACACTCACCTCTACATGCCTGGCAGACATCTCAGCTTTGATGTCGGCCCTCCACCTCAAGCTCAACCGCAACAAAACGGAGCTGCTCTTCCTCCCGGGAAAGGCCTGCCCGCTCCAAGACCTCTCCATCACAGTTGTCATCTCCACAGTGTCCCCCTCCAGAGTGCAAATAACCTTTGTGTGACCCTGGACAACACCTTCTCGTTCTCTGCAAACATCAAAGCAATGACTCACTCCTGCAGATTCATGCTCTACAACATCCGTAAAGTACAACCTTTCCTCACATAGGAAGTGGCGCAGGTCCTAATCCAGGCACTTGTCATCTCCCGTCTAGATTACTGCAATTCTCTGTTGGCTGGGCTCCCCGCTTGTGCCATCAAATCCGTGCAACTTATCCAGAATGCCACAGCCCGCCTGGTGTTCAACCTTCCTAAGTTCACCCATTTCACCCCACTCTTCCGCACACTCCACTGGCTTCCAGCCGAAAGACCCTGGTGCTTGCCAATGGTGCAGAACGGGGAACTGCACCTCCTTACCTTCAGGCTATCCTCAAACCCTACATCCCAACCCGAGCACTCCGTTCCACCACCTCTGGTTTCTTGCCCCTGCCACCCCTATGGGAGGGCAGCTCACACTCAGCCAAATTAAAGCTGTTCTCTGTCCTGACACCCCAGTGGTGGAACAAGCTTCCAACTAAAGTCAGGAAAACAGAGTCCCTGCCCATCTTTCGAAAACGTCTGAAACCCTACCTGTTCTCTCACCTAGCTATCTTAAGATGAATGTTGGAAGTCGTTCCGGATAAGAGCATCTGCTAAATTACTAAAATGTAAAATGTAAATATAGAATAGAGGTCTGTTATCTATTAGGTACTACTGTGTACTGTAGGTTGGTAGGATGAGTGACATCGCTGAGAGGCTCTGCAGAGACAGACAGTGATATAACGCACTAATTCCATATTAGCATACTATCGCACATGCATTCCAAGTACACTGTACAGCATTTATTGTATGTGAGGGGGCGATTACTTTTTCACACAGGGGCATTGGGTGTTGCATAACTTTTCTTAATTACATATATAAAATATTTATCAATATGTTGTGTTATTTGTTCACTCAGGTTCCCTTTATCTAATATTAGGGTTTGGTTGAAGATCTGATAACATTCAGTGTCAGAAATACGAAAAAATAGACCGACCGCCTTGATTCAGTTAAAAAAACACAGAGATGGAACTAAACTCACTTTTGAGGAAATAGCCTTTGAATATTTTGGTACACCTACTGAAGAGCACTTCTTTGTCTACACCCATTCAGCATCGTTCACACCCTCTTAAGATTTAGCCCCACCCATCTCGTTTCGCTCTCGGAGCGTTCAGAGTGCACACTTGATGCTCTGGCTGATGAGTAGGGTTGATCCGAGCGTTCTGACCTCACAACGGCAGTCAAGCACCCAAGCTAACTGGCTAACATTGGCTAGCTTGCTAGCTACTTCCAAACACAAAATTGGGATAATGGTTCATTGTTTACTTCTGGATAACATGATAACAGCCTAACCAATGACAGAACACTCCACTGACCATTTTACCCGCCCTAGCAGAGCTGGTTAGGCTGTTTTCATGTTATCTAGAGCGTTGGAGACTGTAACTGTGCTGCTGGCAACAATTTAATTACACTTTTTTGCCGACGTTTACTGACACCGGCCATATTCAACAGGTGTTGTGCGTTCGTAAATTAATCAGTTATTCTGTGCTCTGGCATACTCAGACTCAATTTACGAACACACCCGAAATGGTTACTTGCATAGTGGAGCTAGCTAGCTAGGTAAACAATGAACCATAATCCCAACTCATGACTTTACTACCCTGCATGAATCTGCAGGTACCTAACCAACCAGGTTCAATGTTAGCAAGCAAATGGCTCTGAGATACAAATAATAAGATTGTAGACGTAACGTTAACTAGCAAGCCAGCCAGTTAACGTTAGCTAGCTAACAGTACACTTTAACTTGAAATGAAACCACTTTCTGTCAAAATTAAAAATATGTAATATCTGAAAATGTAGCTAGCTAGACTATCTTACCTGTATACATCATGGATGGATGCATCTCCCTGTCACGGATGCCATGGTTGTCTTTAGTTTGAAGATGTAATCCAGAGACAGGTGTTTTCTCCATCTCTTTAGCTATCATACTCTAATTCCACTGATTTCAAAACTCGATCCTCCAGAAAGTGGAGAGCAACACTTATGCAGCTCCACTACACTGTACATAAAAAAAAAAAAGCTGCGTTAGACAGGATTACCTACACATACTGACCAGCTCAAATAGACAGAAGGGTACTATATGGCAGACCAATCCAAACTCCTCTCTCGGCATGTCCAGCATAACTCATTATCTCAGCCAATCATGGCTAGTGGGAAGGTTGCTGTCTTTTTCTGTGGCTTAACCAACTAGGCTCGTAATTTAGCAATTTTATTCGTATTTACAGATGGCAGTTTGTGCGTCACTTGAGTGGGTTGAGTTACTGACGTGATCTTCCTGTCTGGGTTGGCGCCCCCCCCTTGGTTTGTGCTGTGGTGGAGACCTCTGTGGGCTATACTCGGCCTTGTCTCAGGATTGTAAGTTGGTGGTTGGGGATATCCCTCTAGTGGTGCGGGGGCTGTGCTTTGGCGGAGTGGGTGGGGTTATATCCTTCCTGTTTGGCCCTGTCCGGGGGTTTCTTCGGATGGGGCCACAGTGTCTCCGGACCGCTCCTGTCTCAGCCTCCAGTATTTATGCTGCAGTAGTTTATGTGTCGGGGGGCTGGGGTTAGTTGGTTATACCTGGAGTACTTCTCCTGTCTTATCCAGTGTCCTGTGTGAATTTAAGTATGCTCTCTCTAATTCTCTCGTTCTCTCTTTCTCTCTGAGAACCTGAGCCCTAGGACCATACGTCAGGACTACCGGGCATGATGACACCTTGCTGTCCCCAGTCCGCCTGGCCTTGCTGCTATTCCAGTTTCAACTGTTCTGCCTGCGGCTACGAAACCCCTACCTGTCCCAGACCTGCTGTTTTCAACTCTAAATGATCGGCTATGAAAAGCCAACTGAGAGACCTGAGCCCTAGGACCATACGTCGGGACTACCGGCCGTGGTGACTCCTTGCTGTCCCCAGTCCGCCTGGCCTTGCTGCTATTCCAGTTTAAACTGTTCTGCCTGCGGTTATGGAACCCCTACCTGTCCCAGACCTGCTGTTTTAAACTCTAATGATCGGCTATGAAAAGCCAACTGAGATTTATTCCTGATTATTATTTGACCATGCTTGTCACTTATGAACATTTTTGAACATCTTGGCATGGTTCTGTTATAATCTCCACCCGGCACAGCCAGAAGAGGACTGGCCACCCCTCATAGCCTGGTTCCTCTCTAGGTTTCTTCCTAGGTTTTGCCTTTCTAGGGAGTTTTTCCTAGCCACCGTGCTTCTACACCTGCATTACTAGCTGTTTGGGGTTTTAGGCTGGGTTTCTGTACAGCACTTCGAGATATTAGCTGATGTAAGAAGGGCTATATAAAATAAAATTGATTGATTGATTGGTTATTAAGGCACATGAAAGTACACATGTTCCTGAAGGCATTTCTGCCAAAAAACGCATTTAGATTAAAAAAAAAAGGTTTACGTTCAAATGGCTCTCCTGTGAAGTACTGACCCACGACATACGCCTAGTTTCCTGAAACGAGTCACAAATCAGAAAGGGGAGAAATACTGTAAGTGTTATGCTAGTATGGATATTTGAACTTAGCAAAAACATTACACACACGCACACACACACTTCTGCTGTCACGATCGTCGGATATAGAGGACCAAGGCGCAGCGTGGAAGGTGAACATACTTATTTATTAAATGATACACGAACAAAACAAATCGATACGTGACGTCCACAGGTGCAAAACACAAACCAACACGGAACAAGATCCCACAAACACTGTGGGAAAACCACCTGACTAAATATGGTTCCCAATCAGAGACAACCAGCAACAGCTGATACTCGTTGCCTCTGATTGAGAACCGCTCTGGCCAACATAGATATACAAAAACTAGACTAGACACAACGAGCACAAAACATAAACTCTACACACCCTGGCTCAACTTAAAAGAGTCCCTAGAGCCAGGGCGTGACAGTACCCCCCCCTAAAGGCGCGGACTGCGACCGCGCCTAAACATCACCGAACAGGGGAGGGCTGGGTGGGCATTCCTCCTCGGAGGCGGTTCCGGCTCCGGGCTTGACCACCACCCTCTACTAACCCCCCCCCGTAGTGCCCCTGGTCTGGTATAGCCCCACTGGCTGGAGCTGGACTGGACTTCGGTGGATTGCTCAGGCTCCGGTGTGGAGCAGCTGACCGGTACCTGACCAGGCACCAGTGAAACGGGCACGGGCTGGCGATGCGCACCACAGGTTTGGTGCGGGGAGCAGGAACAGGCCGGACCAGGCTGGCGACGCGCACCACTAGCTTGGTGCGGGGAGCAGGAACAGGCCGGACCGGGCTGGCGATGCGCACCACAGGTTTGGTGCGGGAGCAGGAACAGGCCGACCAGGCTGGTGACGCGCACCATTGGCTTGGTGCGGGAGCAGGAACAGGCCGGGCCGGGCTGGCGACGCGCACCATAGGCTTGGTGCGAGGGGCAGGAACAGGCCGGGCCGGGCTGGCGACGCGCACCATAGGCTTGGCGCGATGGACAGGAACAGGCCGGACCGTACTGGGAACACACACCACTGGCCTTACACGGGGATCAGGAACGGGCCGGACCGGACTGGCAACACACTTCAGTACCTCTCGCCGTGCCTCTACATTTTCCTTCCCTCTATACACCAATGGCTCCCTTAACCCGGTGGCCTTCTCTCCTCGTCCACCAACTCGCCCCTTATCTGCCTCCAGTGGCCCCGTCGTCCCTGCCATGTGCCCCCCCCTAAAAATTTATTGGCGGTGCCCCTCGCCTGTCCGACGACTGCCCGGTTGGCGCCGCTTCTCCTCTCCTGCCTGGGCACGCTGCTTGGTCCTGTATTGGTGGGATCTTCTGCCACGATCGTCGGATATAGAGGACCAAGGCGCAGCGTGGAAGGTGAACATACTTATTTATTAAATGATACACAAACAAAACAACAAATCGATACGTGACGTCCACAGGTGCAAAACACAAACCAACACGGAACAAGATCCCACAAACACTGTGGGAAAACCACCTGACTAAATATGGTTCCCAATCAGAGACAACCAGCAACAGCTGATACTCGTTGCCTCTGATTGAGAACCACTCTGGCCAACATAGATATACAAAAACTAGACTAGACACAATGAGCACAAAACATAAACTCTACACACCCTGGCTCAACTTAAAAGAGTCCCTAGAGCCAGGGCGTGACATCTGCTTTGCCCTCTCAGCCTGTGAAAGCCATGCTGTTTCCAGGTGTGGCCCATGGATACGTTCCAAATGGCACCCTATTCCCAATATAGTGCACTGCTTTTGACCAGAGCCCTATGTGGGAATAGGGTGCCTGGCTCTCCTCCTCCTCCCGTTAGTTAATGTAATGAACGATGAAATGATGTTAATAAATGAATAGCCAAGAAGGCGAATAACGAGCTGCATCAGTTAGCCGGCAGGAGAGAGAGAGAGAGAACAAGAGCAACCAAAAGGGAGAGAGGGAGAAGGTTTATTGTCTATTCCATTTGCTTTGGCAATGTAAACGTGTTTCCCATGACAATAAAACCCTTTGAATTGAATTGCAAGAAAGACGGAGAGAGAGAGCGACAGAGACAGAGAGTGAAAGCTCAAGAGGGAGAGTGAAAGAGCGAGACAGAAAGAGGGAGAGGAACATAGAGAGAAAGAGATGGAGAGAGAGAGATGGAGAGACAGACGAGAGAGACATTGAGAGACAGCGAGAGAGAGATCGAGAGAGAGACAGAGAGAGAGACAGAGAGAGAGATTGAGAGAGAGACAGAGAGAGAGACAGAGAGAGAGATCGAGAGAGAGACAGAGAGAGAGACAGAGAGAGAGACTGTGAGAGAGATTGAGAGAGAGATTGAGAGAGACAGAGAGAGAGAGAGATCGAGAGAGAGACCGAGAGAGAGACCGAGAGAGAGT
>NC_059203.1:21005454-21012954 GCF_020615455.1 Coregonus clupeaformis | reverse complement strand
GTGTGAATCAGGCCTTCATGGTCGAATTGCTGCAAAGAAACCATTACTAAAGGACACCAATAAGAAGAAGAGACCTGCTTGGGCCAAGAAACATGAGCAATGGACATTAGACCTGTGGAAATGTGTCCTTTGGTCTGGAGTCCAAATTGGAGATTTTTGATTCCAACCGCTGTGTCTTTGTGAGACGCGGTGTGGGGGAACGGATGATCTCTGCATGTGTATTTCCCACCGTAAAGCATGGAGGAGGAGGTGTTATGGTGTGGGGGTGCTTTGCTGGTGACACTGTCTGTGATTTATTTAGAATTCAAGGCATACTTAACCGGCATGGCTACCACAGCATTCTGAAACGATACGCCATCCCATCTGGTTTGGGCTTAGTGGGACTTTCATTTGTTTTTCAACAGGACAATGACCCAACAAATCAAATTATATTTGCTACATGCGCCGAATACAACAGCTGTAGACCTCACAGTGAATTGCTTACTTACAAGCCCTTAACCAACAATGCAGTTTTAAGAAAATAATAAAGTGTTAAGTAAAAAATTGATATGTAAAAAATAATTAAAGACCAGCTGTCACGGTTTACTAAGCCAGAACCCAGAAGCAGACCAGGACAAGGTAAGTGGTGTCAAAGGTGAGTGTTTATTTAACTGATCCACGGGTGATGTTGAATAATCCAGGGAACAGAGCGGGCGGCGTGGATGAGTTGTAGAGGGTGCAGTGGTTGGTCCAATGATGGCTCGGCAGCCGCCGACCATCAGGCAGAGGTTGGGTGAAGGTTCCGGACGAGTGACTGTAGGGAGAACAAAACAGAGGTAAGCATACAACCAGCAAACAAGGTGCAAAACAACAAAACTAATGCTCTAAGCTCTAGGACTGATCCGCTGATAAACATACTGTTCATGGCTAACGATCCGGCAGGGAATGGATGTCAGGTCAGAGCTTATGAAGGTGATGATCAGGGCCAGGTGTGCAGATTGCTGATGGAATGCAGGTGTGGAAATCAGGAGAGCTCCCGCCTAGCAACGTAGCCCGGCAACCAGGCAGGGAGCGTTCCAGAACCCTCGGGAAACTGGAGATCCCGAGCAGAAAACTAATACACATTGTGACGTCACGAGAGGCTACACAGCTTTCAGCGGGATTGCTCAAGTAGTGCAAGGAGACAAGGTTCAAACAAAACAAGGATTTTATTAAAGGTCTTGGGAAATTAACGAAAATATAACCAAATTCTGTTCTCTTGTGGCTCTTTAAGGGTTAACAGTTCAGGGATGTCTCTTCCACATCCAAAATCATAGTTCTCACTCGCTCAGTTAACTTTTCCCCAGCCTTACTGTAGTCCACGTTGCAGCTAGTGGCCAACCCAGCAAAAAGTCCTTCCCAATGTCTCTCCCGTAGTTCCACAGGCGAATATATCCAAAGGTGAGTATTTCCCAAAGGTAAGTATCTCCAAATCCTTATATTCCTCATGGAAGTGGACGTGCAGCACTCTTGTCCTCCAGAGAGCCCAGGTTGGAGACTGTGTTACTTCACAACCCACACACCTTCAGCTCATCAGCTCCTCATTTGTTTCAGCTGCGTGGGAAGATTGGCCATAGAGGGGTGGAGTTCCCGACCATACCAGCAGATGGAGCCATAGCTGTCTGGGTTTGCAGCCACCTCAGGGGGATGTAACGTCCCTCCAGGACACAGCCTCTCGTGACATCACAACATACAGGAACCGACTCAGACTGCCGGAATCGTTACAGTACCCCCCCTCCGACGAACGCCACCGGGCGGACTCCCCGGAGCGCCAGGATGGAGGCGGTAGAAGTCACGAATGAGGTCAGCATCTAGGATCTGTCGCCGCGGAATCCAACTCCTCTCTTCAGGACCATACCCCTCCCAGTCCACGAGATACTGGAAACCCCGGCCCCGCCGTCTGGAATCCATGATGCGTCGCACCGTGTAGGCAGGACCACCTCCGATCATCCGAGGAGGAGGAGGAGGAGGCGGAGGAGGCAACAGAGGACTGAGGAAAACAGGCTTGAGGCAGAAGACATGAAAGGTGGGATGGACTCTGAGCGTCCTCGGTAGTTTGAGTCGAACTGCCACCGGATTGATCACCTTCTCCACCACAAACGGACCAATGAACTTCGGTAACAACTTCCTAGACTCAGTCCGTAGAGGAAGATCCCGTGTGGCCAACCAGACCCTATCTCCGATGGTATAGGTGGGAGGCGGGGATCCGGCGACGATTCGCCTGGAGCTGATACCGGTCCGAAACTCTAAGAGTGCCTTTCTGGCCCGATGCCAGGTCCGGTGGCAACGACGAATATGGGCCTGAACAGAGGGCACTGAGAGCTCCTTCTCCTGAGAAGGGAACAAGGGAGGTTGGTAGCCATACAGGCACTGGAAGGGAGACATCCCAGTGGCAGATGTAGGGGAGAGTATTGTGGGCATACTCAACCCAAGGCAACTGAGAGACCCAGGAGGTGGGGTTGGAAGAGACAAGGCAGCGTAGCGTGGATTCCATCTTCTGGTTGGCTCTCTCCGCCTGACCATTAGATTGGGGGTGAAAACCAGATGTGAGACTGACTGTAGCTCCAATGGCCAAACAGAAGGACTTCCAGACAGCAGAGGTAAACTGAGGGCCCACGGTCGGAAACGATATCACTGGGCAAACCGTGGACCCTGAAAACCTCCCTAACCAGGATCTCGGACGTCTCCGAGGCAGAGGGAAGCTTGGCAATTGGCACAAAGTGGGCGAACTTGCTGAATCTGTCCACGATAGTCAGAACGACCGTGTTCCCCTCAGAAGAGGGCAACCCAGTGACAAAGTCCAGGGGCCAGATGCGACCATGGTCGCCGGGGAATAGGAAGGGGGTGAAGTAGTCCAGAGCTGGGCCGATTGGTACTCTTATTCTGCGCACACACTGGACAGGCAGCAACAAAACCCCGAGTATCCTCGGCCATGGCAGGCCACCAAAAACGTCTGCGAAGAAACGCCATCGTCCCGAGCCACGCCAGGGTGACAAGCCATCTTGCTGGCGTGGGACCATTTGAGGACAGCAGGACGAACCGACTCAGGCACAAACAACCGACCCGGGTGGACCGTTACCGGGACCGGGCTGCGTCCGAAGGGCCGCCATCACCTCCTCCTCAATCTTCCACATAACTGCTCCCACGACGCAGTTCCGGGGGAGAATTGTCTCGGTCTTGGACCCACTCTCTTCCGTCTTGGAGAACATCCGGGACAAGGCGTCCGCCTTGCCGTTCTTAGATCCAGGTCGGAACGTCAGGGAAAAAATTGAATCGTCCGAAAAACAACGCCCACCTGGCCTGACGGGAGTTGAGACGTCTAGCCGATTGCACGTAAGCAAGATTCTTGTGGTCAGTCCAGACAATAAACGGTTGCTCCGCCCCCTCCAACCAGTGGCGCCACTCCTCCAAGGCAAGTTTCACCGCGAGAAGCTCCCGGTTGCCCACATCGTAGTTCCTCTCCGCAGGCGAAAGGGCGACGAGTAGTAGGCGCAGGGATGGAGTTTACTGTCCGTGGAGCATCGCTGCGACAGGATGGCGCCAACTCCCACATCAGACGCGTCCCACTTCAACGACGAACTGACGGGCCGTGTCCGGTTGAGAGAGAATCGGTGCGTTGGTGAATCGTCTCTTCAAATCCAGAAACGCTCGATCCGCCTCCGGATTCCACTTGAAGGTCCTGATACTGGAAGTCAAGGCAGTTAACGGAGCGGCCACACGGCTGTAATCCCCGGATGAATCTGCGGTAGAAATTCGCAAACCCCAAAAATCTCTGGAGCTGCAATCTCGTACCGGGCTGGGCCCATTCCAGAACCGCTCTAACCTTCTCCTGGTCCATCCTAATCTCTCCCCTGGAGATGATGTACCCGAGAAAGGATGTCGTGTGGGCGTGAAACTCGCACTTCTCGGCCTTCACGAACAGGCGATTCTCCAACAATCGCTGCAGAACCTGCCGGACATGCTGGACGTGGTCGGAAGGTTCCTTCGAGAAGATCAGAATGTCATCCAGGTAAACAAACACAAAGAGACCGATCATATCTCTCAGGACGCCGTTCACCATACTCTGGAATACCGCTGGAGCATTGGTCAGTCCAAACGGCATCACCTGATACTCAAGTGACCCATCGGTGTATTGAAACCCGTCAACCACTCGTCCCCCCTCTCTGATCCGGACCATGTGATACGACATTGCGTAGGTCTAGTTTGGTGAACACCGTAGCACCCTGTAAGGAGTCGAAGGCAGAGCTCATCAAGGGCAGGGGATACTTGTTCTTGACCGTGATGTCATTCAACCCCCGATAATCAATACACGGTCGAAGAGAGCCATCCTTCTTACCCACAAAGAAGAATCCTGCCCCCAGGGGGTGATGACGAGGGACGAACGAGACCAGCAGCTAGGGACTCCTTGATGTAGGTCTCCAAAGCCTCACGTTCAGGTCGGGAGATACTGTATAACCTTCCCTTGGGGTAGACAGCTCCAGGGAACAGGTTGATGGCACAATCATATGGTCGGTGGGGGAGGGAGTGACAGAGCCTTCTGCTTACTGAACACTTCCCCCAAATCGTGATATGTCTCGGGAACCAGGGACAAATCTGGGGGTTTAGCCTCAATCACCTGACTGGGAACCGAATGGGGACAGGCAGTCTTGAGACAGTTAGCATGACAATCAAGGCTCCAACTCGTTACCTTGCCCGTCACCCAATCAGACGTGGGATTGTGTTCCTTCAGCCAGGGGTATCCAAGGACCAGAGGAACATGGGAAGACGGCAGAATGAAGAATGAAATCATCTCAGAATGATTCCCCGACAACAGCATCTTAACCGGTTCAGTCCTCATCGTGATACGTGCCAGACTACTGCCGTTCAGAGTGGTCGCTTCAATGGCTTCCGGCAATTGCTCCTTGGAAAGCCCCAGCTGTTCCACCAACTCGGCATCAAGAAAGCTTCCATCGGCACCTGAATCGATAAAAGCGTTAATCGCTAAGCTCTGATTCCTGTTCATAAGGGGTAGCCGGGAAACGGGGTCTGACAGAGGTATTGAGAGGTCGAAACTGGCTCGCTAAAAGTCCTCCCAACTTTAGCGAGCCGCGCGGTTTGACGACCGCCGGGAACAGGTGGCGAGGTAATGTCCCCGAACCACCACAGTAGAGGCAACAGTTAGTCCTACGTCTGTGTTGGCGTTCCTCCTTGGTTAACCCGTGCCGCCCTACTTGCATTGGTTCAGAATCGGGAGACAGGACCTCTCCACTAATCCTGTGTGGTGGACGATGATCGACGTATTCTGGTCCAATCACCGACCCGACTGGAACCTGAGAAGCTGATCGATTGGACGGAACCCATTGCTTCTCCTCCTTCGCTCTCGGACTCGATTATCCACCCGAATAGACAAGGCTACCAAGCTGTCCAGGTCACTAGGCTCCGGATAGGAGATCAACTCATCCTTGAGCTGCTCCGACAGACCCTGGTAAAAGGCCGCTTGCAGAGACTCCTCATTCCACCCACTCTCCACAGCCAACGTCTTGAACTCGATCACGAAGTCGGCCACGCTGCGAGTTCCTTGGCGAAGCGAAAACAGGCGCCTAGCTGCGTCCCTCCCTCGGACGGAATGGTCGAAGAGCTTCCTCATCTCGGCCGTGAACCCCTGGTATGAAGCCATGCAGGGGTCCTGTCGTTCCCAAACGGCTGAAGCCCACTCCAGCGCTCGACCACGCAGCAACTCAATCACAAAGGCTATCCTAGCCTTGTCTGTGGCATAAGAGTAGGGCTGTAGATCGAACACTAACCCACACTGCATAAGGAAAGAACGGCATCTTCCCAGCTCCCCCTCATATTTATCCGGCGTCGGAACCTTGGGCTCACGGAAGGACACAGCTCCAGAAGCGGCAGGCGAGATGGGTGAAACCGGTAGTGGATCCTCCACCGAAACTTGCGCTGGTTCTGGACCTCCGTCAGACCGGTAGAAAGGTTCCGAACTGCCAACGCGATCTCCTGTAGCTCCGTGCTATGATGGCCCAACATCTTCTCCTGATGGGAAATGGCATGGCGAACAGAGTCCAGGTCCGCTGGGTTCATACTGGCCGGATCGTTCTGTCACGGTTTACTAAGCCAGAACCCAGAAGCAGACCAGGACAAGGTAAGTGGTGTCAAAGGTGAGTGTTTATTTAACTGATCCACGGGTGATGTTGAATAATCCAGGGAACAGAGCGGGCGGCGTGGATGAGTTGTAGAGGGTGCAGTGGTTGGTCCAATGATGGCTCGGCAGCCGCCGACCATCAGGCAGAGGTTGGGTGAAGGTTCCGGACGAGTGACTGTAGGGAGAACAAAACGGAGGTAAGCATACAACCAGCAAACAAGGTGCAAAACAACAAAACTAATGCTCTAAGCTCTAGGACTGATCCGCTGATAAACATACTGTTCATGGCTAACGATCCGGCAGGGAATGGATGTCAGGTCAGAGCTTATGAAGGTGATGATCAGGGCCAGGTGTGCAGATTGCTGATGGAATGCAGGTGTGGAAATCAGGAGAGCTCCCGCCTAGCAACGTAGCCCGGCAACCAGGCAGGGAGCGTTCCAGAACCCTCGGGAAACTGGAGATCCCGAGCAGAAAACTAATACACATACAGGAACCGACTCAGACTGCCGGAATCGTTACACCAGCAGTAAAATAAAATAACAGTAGCGATGCTATCTACAGGGGGTACCGGTACAGAGTCAATGTGCGGCGGCACCGGTTAGTGTAAGGGCTGTTTGACCAAGAAGGAGAGTGATGGAGTGCTGCATCAGATAACCTGGCCTCCACAATCCCCCGACCTCAACCCAATTGAGATGGTTTGGGATGATTTGGACCGCAGAGTGAAGGAAAAGCAGCCAACAAGTGCTCAGCGTATGTGGGAACTCCTTCAAGACTGTTGGAAAAGCATTTCAGGTGATGCTGGTTGAGAGAATGCCAAGAGTGTGCAAAGCTGTCATCAAGGCAAAGGGTGGCTATTTGAAGAATCTCAAATATAAAATATATTTTGATTTGTTTAACACTTTTTATGTGTTATTTCATAGTTTTTATGTCTTCACTATTATTCTACAATGTAGAAAATAGTAAAAATAAAGAAAAACCCTTGAATGAGTAGGTGTGTCCAAACTTTTGACTGGTACTGTATATTAACATACACTGAGTATACCAAACATTAGGAACACCAGTCGGTGCATGGACTCTACAAGGTGTCGACAGCGTTCCACAGGGATGCTGGCCCATGTCAAAGACTCCAGCCACCCTAGTCATAGACTGTTCTCTCTGCTACCGCACGGCAAGCGGTACCGGAGTGCCAAGTCTAGGTCCAAAAGACTTCTCAACAGCTTCTACCCCCAAGCCATAAGACTCATGAACAGCTAATCATGGCTACCCAGACTATTTGACCACCCCATCTTTTTACGCTGCTGCTACTCTGTTAATGATTTATGCATAGTCACTTTAACTCTACCCACATG
>NC_059203.1:20980454-21000454 GCF_020615455.1 Coregonus clupeaformis | reverse complement strand
ACTGGAGACTATTACACACTACACTGGAGACTATTACACACTGCACCGGAGACTATTACACTCTACACTGGAGACTATTACACACTACACTGGAGACTATTACACACTACACTGGAGACTATCACACACTACACTGGAGACTATTACACACTACACTGGAGACTATTACACACTACACTGGAGACTATTACACATTTCACTGGAGACTATTACACACTACACTGTAGACTATTACACACTACACTGTAGACTATTACACACTGAACTGGAGACTATTACACATTACACTGTAGACTATTACACACGACACCGAAGACTATTACACACTGCACTGGATACTATTACACACTACACTGGAGACTATTACACACCACACTGGAGACTATTACACACTACACTGGAGACTATTACACACTACACTGGAGACTATTATACACCAAACTGGTGACTATTACACACTACACTGAAGACTATTACACACTAACCTGGAGACTATTACACTGGAGACTATTACACACTACACTGGAGTCTATTACACACCACACTGAAGACTATTACACTGGAGACTATTAAAACTACACTGGAGACTATTACACACTAATCTGAAGACTATTACACACTACACTGGAGACTATTACACACTACACTGGAGACTATTACACACTGCACCGGAGACTATTACACTCTACACTGGAGACTATTACACACTACACTGGAGACTATTACACACTACACTGGAGACTATTACACACTACACTGGAGACTATTACACACTGCACTGGAGACTATCACACACTGCACTGGAGACTATTATACACCAAACTGGTGACTATTACACACTACACTGGAGACTATTACACACTGCACTGGAGACTATTACACACTACACTGGAGACTATTATACACCAAACTGGTGACTATTACACACTACACTGGAGACTATTACACACTAACCTGGAGACTATTACACTGGAGACTATTACACACTACACTGGAGTCTATTACACACCACACTGAAGACTATTACACTGGAGACTATTAAAACTACACTGGAGACTATTACACACTAATCTGTAGACTATTACACACTACACTGGAGACTATTACACACTACACTGGAGACTATTACACACTGCACCGGAGACTATTACACTCTACACTGGAGACTATTACACACTACACTGGAGACTATTACACACTACACTGGAGACTATTACACACTACACTGGAGACTATTACACACTGCACTGGAGACTATCACACACTGCACTGGAGACTATCACACACTACACTGGAGACTATTACACTCTACACTGGAGACTATTACACACTGCACTGGAGACTATTACACACTACACTGGAAACTATTACACACTACACTGGAAACTATTACACACTACACTGGAAACTATTACACACTACACTGGAGACTATTACACTCTACACTGGAGACTATTACACACTGAACTGGAGACTATTACACACTACACTGGAGACTATTACACACTGCACTGGAGACTATTGCACACTACACTGGAGACTATTACACTCTACACTGGAGACTATTACACTCTACACTGGAGACTATTACACACTACACTGGAAACTATTACACACTACACTGGAGACTATTACACTCTACACTGGAGACTATTACACACTACACTGGAGACTATTACACACTACACTGGAGACTATTACACACTACACTGGAGACTATTACACACTGCACTGGAGACTATTACACACTACACTGGAAACTATTACACTCTACACTGGAGACTATTACACACTACACTGGAGACTATTACACACTACACTGGAGACTATTACACACTACACTGGAGACTATCACACACTGCACTGAAGACTATTACACACTACACTGGAGACTATTACACACTACACTGGAGACTATTACACACTGCACTGGAGACTATTACACACTGCACTGGAGACTATCACACACTGCACTGGAGACTATCACACACTACACTGGAGACTATTACACACTACACTGGAGACTATTACACACTACATTGGAGACTATTACACACTACACTGGAGACTATTACACACTACACTGGAGACTAACAAAGTTATGTCAAAGTGTTTCAAGCAAGTGAAAGTTATGAAAATGGTGTCAACTATTAGAACAAGGGACAACAGCTAAATGAAATCCAACTGATGCCATCGCATGAACACGCACACAAGCTGACAATAACTGACTATTTTTGACTGCTGTCATATCGACACCTACATTCATTATAATGCTGTTATTGCTTTTCTGCAGAGATTCACTATTTATCAAGGCCACTTGGCGCTTATAATGATGTTTAGGCTACTGATGTTTTCATCATTTGACCGCACTTTTTTTTTTTTTTACCGTGGTTGCGGTATTTATTTATTTTGTTGTTATGAAAAGAAGCTGTTTCTGTGTTCCAACCCATATGCTTTCTGTTTCATAGTTGTAACGAAGGCACGCCACCATTTCTTTTTTTGGAACACAAACAATAGACTCAAAACATGGTTAAAACTATACTTTTGATATCATGGATGGTCAGTCCTTGCATCCATAGCTCTGTCTTTGAATTTGAAAGTGGTTACATTTCTCCAACCCCATCCCTCAGCTTTTTACCTAAACAGGGGCGGGGACTCGCTTTGTTATTGTTTCTACTGCTGATTGCCCCTTTAAACAAAAATACTTTTGAGTCCTGAGTTCCAAAGTTCTAGAAGAAGTCTTGCAGAACATTTTATTTGTAAAATATCAAGTGTCCTCTCGGTTCTTTGGTCGTGTACTTACAGTGATAACTTTCAAAACGATCAAATAACTTACTAGCCTAACTATCAAAAGTTGACTGAGTGCTTCTATATTCTTATACTTATTCAAGCGACTTTAATGCTTGACAAGTAACAGTCTGAATGATGAAGCCACTCGTCCATTGACCCAGGCCTTGTTTCATTGTCCATTCTAGGACACCACATTACGTTTGAGTCATTTAGCAAAAGCTCTTATCCAGAGTGACTTACAGTCAGTACATTCAACTAGATGTCATAGTCAATGCAAGTCAAATCTCTCTTCATTAAAGCATCTAGCAGCTAAATCAGTGCTAGTAAGAAAAGACCAGTGAATGTGTTAGTGTAGTCCCATGTAACTCAGTTGGTAGAGCATGGAGCTAGCATCGCCAGGGTTGTGGGTTCGATTCCCACGGGGGAATAGTATGAAAATGTATGCACTCACTAACTGTAAGTTGCTCTGGAGAAGAGCTTCTGCTAAATGACCCTTATGTATAAATAGGCTCTTATTGTAGTGCAGGAGTTGTTAGAGACTATGCAGTTCACTGTACAATCTCCACTCCTTGCTGGCTGAAATCAATACTGTGATCTGCAGGAGTCCTTAGTGAGATAAGATTAATATGCTGTTGGAGAGCCCTTTGTGTGTGATGTCTACCTTGGTTATGATTAATACATTGTTAAAAGGAAGGCCCTTTAATCAGTTTGATTTACTGAGGCCTGATTAATGATTCTGTCTTTACTGACGTCTGATTAATGATTCAGTCTTTACTGAGGTCTGATTCAGTCTTTGCTGATGTCTGATTAATGATTAAATCTTTACTGAGGTCTGAGTCAGTCTTTACTGAGGTCTGATTCAGTCTTTACTAAGGTCTGATTAATGATTCCGTCTTTACTGAAGTCTGATTAATGATTCAGTCTTTACTGAGGTCTGATTCAGTCTTTACTGAGGTCTGATTAATGATTCAGTCTTTACTGAAGTCTGATTAATGATTCAGTCTTTACTGAGGTCTGATTCAGTCTTTACTAAGGTCTGATTAAGTATTTACTGAGGCCTGATTAAGTCTTTACTAAGGTCTGATTAAGTATTTACTGAGGCCTGATTAAGTCTTTACTGAGGTCTGATTAAGTCTTTACTGAGGCCTGATTAAGTCTTTACTGAGGTCTGATTACGTCTTTACTGAGGCCTGATTAAGTCTTTACTGAGGTCTGATTAAGTATTTACTGAGGTCTAAATCTGACAGGATAATTATTATTTACCCAAGCATATCTGACCAACTGGTTCATCTTATAGTGTGGGGTGCATTTTCCTGGCATGGTTTAGGTCCACTCAACCCCTTAGAGGGCAAGGTAAACACCAATAAATACACAGCCATTCTGAGCGATCACCTTCAACCTATGGGGAATCATTTCTATCCTGATGGGAGTGATCTCTTCCAGGATGACAACGACCCCCATCCACAGGGAACGAGTGGTCACTGAATGGTTTGATGAACGTGGAAACTATGTAAACCATGTAGCCGTCTCAGTCACCAGATCTCAACCCAATAGAACACTTATGGGAGATTCTGGAGAGGCACCTGAGACAGTGTTTTCCTCCAGTGTTTTCCACCACCATCAACAAAACACAAAGTGATGGAATTTCTAGTGGAAGAATGGTGTCGCTTCCATCCAATAGAGTTCCAGACACTTGTAGAATCTATGCCAAGTCGCATTGAAGCTGTTCTGGTGGCTTGTGGTGGCCCTATTAAGCCCTATTAAGACACTTAATGGTGGCGTTTCCTTTATATGAAATACAGTAGTACAGGACTAGCTGATAAGGGTCACAGAACTTGTCATCTTCAGGGCCCACACTAACATCTATCATAACTGTATATCTGATATCGCTGTTCTTATATTCTTACAAATGTATATGATGTCATTGCTCTATTATTTAGAGCTAGAGTTGGAAGCAGGAACATTCCAACCACACATTTCTCATGTTTCTATCATCTCACATCTTAGAGACTCTCTCAATCATTGGACCTCCATATTTACAGCAGAGTGAATTTTGACAAGTGTGTCACTGCCAGCTCCCACTACTTATGGTGCCTCTGTCTCTCTCTCTCTCTGTCTCTCTCTCTCATATATATATACAGTGAGGGAAAAAAGTATTTGATCCCCTGCTGATTTTGTACGTTTGCCCACTGACAAAGAAATAATCAGTCTATAATTTTAATGGTAGGTTTATTTGAACAGTGAGAGACAGAATAACAACAACAAAAATCCAGAAAAACACATGTCAAAAATGTTATAAATTGATTTGCATTTTAATGAGGGAAATAAGTATTTGACCCCCTCTCAATCAGAAAGATTTCTGGCTCCCAGGTGTCTTTCATACAGGTAACGAGCTGAGATTAGGAGCACACTCTTAAAGGGAGTGCTCCTAATCTCAGCTTGTTACCTGTATAAAAGACACCTGTCCACAGAAGCAATCAATCAATCAGATTGTAACGATCCCGGCAGTCTGAGTCGGGTCCGGTCTGTGTACTAGTTTTTCTGCTCGTGATCTCCAGTTTCCCGAGGGTTCTGGAACGCTCCCTGCCTGGTTGCCGGGCAACGTTGCTAGGCGGGAGCTCTCTTGATTTCCGCACCTGCATCCCATCAGCAATCTGCACACCTGGTCCTGATCATCACCCTTCTTAGGCTCTGGCCTAACATCCATTCCCTGCCGGATCGTTAGCCATGAACAGTATGTTTATCAGCGGATCAGTCTTAGAGCTTAGAGCATTAGTTTTGTTGTTTTGCACCTTGTTTGCTTGTTGTATGCTTACCTCCGTTTTGTTCTCCCTGCAGTCACTCGTCCGGAACCTTCACCCAACCTCTGCCTGATGGTCGGCGGCTGCCGAGCCCTCATTGGACCAACTACTGCACCCTCAACAACTCATCCACGCCGCCCGCTCTGTTCCCTGGATTATTCAGCAGCACTCGTGGATCAGTTAAATAAACACTCACCTTTGACACCACTTACCTTGTCCTGGTCTGCTTCTGGGTTCTGGCTTAGTAAACCGTGACAGAACGATCCGGCCAGTAATGAACCCAGCGGACCTGGACTCTGTTCGCCATGCCATTACCCATCAGGAGAAGATGTTGGGTCATCATAGCACGGTACTACAGGAGATCGCGTTGTCAGTTCGAACCTTTCTACCGGTCTGACGGAGGTCCAGAACCAGCGCAAGTTTCCGGTGGAGGATCCACTACCGGTTTCACCCATCTCGCCTGCCGCTTCTGGAGCTGTGTCCTTCCGTGAGCCCAAGGTTCCGACGCCGGATAAATATGAGGGGGAGCTGGGAAGATGCCGTTCCTTCCTTATGCAGTGTGGATTAGTGTTCGATCTACAGCCCTACTCTTATGCCACAGACAAAGCTAGGATAGCCTTTGTGATTGAGTTGCTGCGTGGTCGAGCGCTGGAGTGGGCTTCAGCCGTTTGGGAACGACAGGATCCCTGCATGGCTTCATACCAGGGGTTCACGGCCGAGATGAGGAAGCTCTTCGACCATTCCGTCCGAGGGAGGGACGCAGCTAGGCGCCTGTTTTCGCTTCGCCAAGGAACTGCGCAGCGTGGCCGACTTCGTGATCGAGTTCAAGACGTTGGCTGTGGAGAGTGGGTGGAATGAGGAGTCTCTGCAAGCGGCCTTTTACCAGGGTCTGTCGGAGCAGCTCAAGGATGAGTTGATCTCCTATCCGGAGCCTAGTGACCTGGACAGCTTGGTAGCCTTGTCTATTCGGGTGGATAATCGAGTCCGAGAGCGAAGGAGGGAGAAGCAATGGGTCCCGTCCAACCGATCAGCTTCTCAGGTTCCAGTCGGGTCGGGGATTGGACCAGAATACGTCGATCATCGTCCACCACACAGGATTAGTGGAGAGGTCCTGTCTCCCGATTCTGAACCCATGCAAGTGGGGCGGCACGGGTTAACCAAGGAGGAGCGCCAACACAGACGTAGGACTAACTGTTGCCTCTACTGTGGTGGTTCGGGACATTACCTCGCCACTGGTTCCCGGCGGTCGTCAAACTGCGCGGCTCGCTAAAGTTGGGAGGACTTTTAGCGAGCCAGTTTCGACCTCTCAATACCTCTGTCAGACCCCGTTTCCCGGCTACCCTTATGAACAGGAATCAGAGCTTAGCGATTAACGCTTTTATCGATTCAGGTGCCGGTGGAAGCTTTCTTGATGCCGAGTTGGTGGAACAGCTGGGGCTTTCCAAGGAGCAATTGCCGGAAGCCATTGAAGCTACCACTCTGGACGGCAGTAGTCTGGCACGTATCACGATGAGGACTGAACCGGTTAAGATGCTGTTGTCGGGGAATCATTCTGAGATGATTTCATTCTTCATTCTGCCGTCTTCCCATGTTCCTCTGGTCCTTGGATACCCCTGGCTGAAGGGAACACAATCCCACGTTCGATTGGGTGACGGGCAAGGTAACGAGTTGGAGCCTTGATTGTCATGCTAACTGTCTCAAGACTGCCTGTCCCCATTCGGTTCCCAGTCAGGTGATTGAGGCTAAACCCCCAGATTTGTCCCTGGTTCCCGAGACATATCACGATTTGGGGGAAGTGTTCAGTAAGCAGAAGGCTCTGTCACTCCCTCCCCACCCGACCATATGATTGTGCCATCAACCTGTTCCCTGGAGCTGTCTACCCCAAGGGAAGGTTATACAGTATCTCCCGACCTGAACGTGAGGCTTTGGAGACCTACATCAAGGAGTCCCTAGCTGCTGGTCTCGTTCGGTCCCTCGTCATCACCCCCTGGGGGCAGGATTCTTCTTTGTGGGTAAGAAGGATGGCTCTCTTCGACCGTGTATTGATTATCGGGGGTTGAATGACATCACGGTCAAGAACAAGTATCCCCTGCCCTTGATGAGTTCTGCCTTCGACTCCTTACAGGGTGCTACGGTGTTCACCAAGCTAGACCTCACGCAATGCGTATCACATGGTCCGGATCAGAGAGGGGGACGAGTGGTTGACGGGTTTCAATACACCGATGGGTCACTTGAGTATCAGGTGATGCCGTTTGGACTGACCAATGCTCCAGCGGTATTCCAGAGTATGGTGAACGACGTCCCTGAGAGATATGATCGGTCTCTTTGTGTTTGTTTACCTGGATGACATTCTGATCTTCTCGAAGGAACCTTCCGACCACGTCCAGCATGTCCGGCAGGTTCTGCAGCGATTGTTGGAGAATCGCCTGTTCGTGAAGGCCGAGAAGTGCGAGTTTCACGCCCACACGACATCCTTTCTCGGGTACATCATCTCCAGGGGAGAGATTAGGATGGACCAGGAGAAGGTTAGAGCGGTTCTGGAATGGGCCCAGCCCGGTACGAGATTGCAGCTCCAGAGATTTTTGGGGTTTGCGAATTTCTACCGCAGATTCATCCGGGATTACAGCCGTGTGGCCGCTCCGTTAACTGCCTTGACTTCCAGTATCAGGACCTTCAAGTGGAATCCGGAGGCGGATCGAGCGTTTCTGGATTTGAAGAGGCGATTCACCAACGCACCGATTCTCTCTCAACCGGACACGGCCCGTCAGTTCGTCGTTGAAGTGGGCCGCGTCTGATGTGGGAGTTGGCGCCATCCTGTCGCAGCGATGCTCCACGGACAGTAAACTCCATCCCTGCGCCTACTACTCTCGTCGCCTTTCGCCTGCGGAGAGGAATTACGATGTGGGTAACCGGGAGCTTCTCGCGGTGAAACTTGCCTTGGAGGAGTGGCGCCACTGGTTGGAGGGGGCGGAGCAACCGTTTATTGTCTGGACTGACCACAAGAATCTTGCTTACGTGCAATCGGCTAGACGTCTCAACTCCCGTCAGGCCAGGTGGGCGTTGTTTTTCGGACGATTCAATTTTTCCCCTGACGTTCCGACCTGGATCTAAGAACGGCAAGGCGGACGCCTTGTCCCGGATGTTCTCCAAGACGGAGGAGAGTGGGTCCAAGACCGAGACAATTCTCCCCCGGAACTGCGTCGTGGGAGCAGTTATGTGGAAGATTGAGGAGGAGGTGATGGCGGCCCTTCGGACGCAGCCCGGTCCCGGGTAACGGTCCACCCGGTCGGTTGTTTGTGCCTGAGTCGGTTCGTCCTGCTGTCCTCAAATGGTCCCACGCCAGCAAGATGGCTTGTCACCCTGGCGTGGCTCGGACGATGGCGTTTCTTCGCAGACGTTTTTGGTGGCCTGCCATGGCCGAGGATACTCGGGGTTTTGTTGCTGCCTGTCCAGTGTGTGCGCAGAATAAGAGTACCAATCGGCCCAGCTCTGGACTACTTCACCCCCTTCCTATTCCCCGGCGACCATGGTCGCATCTGGCCCTGGACTTTGTCACTGGGTTGCCCGCTTCTGAGGGGAACACGGTCGTTCTGACTATCGTGGACAGATTCAGCAAGTTCGCCCACTTTGTGCCAATTGCCAAGCTTCCCTCTGCCTCGAGACGTCCGAGATCCTGGTTAGGGGAGGTTTTCAGGGTCCACGGTTTGCCCAGTGATATCGTTTCCGACCGTGGCCCTCAGTTTACCTCTGCGGTCTGGAAGTCCTTCTGTTTGGCCATTGGAGCTACAGTCAGTCTCACATCTGGTTTTCACCCCCAATCTAATGGTCAGGCGGAGAGAGCCAACCAGAAGATGGAATCCACGCTACGCTGCCTGGTCTCTTCCAACCCCACCTCCTGGGTCTCTCAGTTGCCTTGGGTTGAGTATGCCCACAATACTCTCCCCTACATCTGCCACTGGGATGTCTCCCTTCCAGTGCCTGTATGGCTACCAACCTCCCTTGTTCCCTTCTCAGGAGAAGGAGCTCTCAGTGCCTTCTGTTCAGGCCCATATTCGTCGTTGCCACCGGACCTGGCATCGGGCCAGAAAGGCACTCCTTAGAGTTTCGGACCGGTATCAGCTCCAGGCGAATCGTCGCCGGATCCCCGCCTCCCACCTATACCATCGGAGATAGGGTCTGGTTGGCCACACGGGATCTTCCTTTACGGACTGAGTCTAGGAAGTTGTTACCGAAGTTCATTGGTCCGTTTGTGGTGGAGAAGGTGATCAATCCGGTGGCAGTTCGACTCAAACTACCGAGGACGCTCAGAGTCCATCCCACCTTTCATGTCTCCTGCCTCAAGCCTGTTTTCCTCAGTCCTCTGTTGCCTCCTCCGCCTCCTCCTCCTCCTCCTCGGATGATCGGAGGTGGTCCTGCCTACACGGTGCGACGCATCATGGATTCCAGACGGCGGGGCCGGGGTTTCCAGTATCTCGTGGACTGGGAGGGGTATGGTCCTGAAGAGAGGAGTTGGATTCCGCGGCGACAGATCCTAGATGCTGACCTCATTCGGGACTTCTACCGCCTCCATCCTGGCGCTCCGGGAGTCCGCCCGGTGGCGTTCGTCGGAGGGGGGGGTACTGTAACGATCCCGGCAGTCTGAGTCGGGTCCGGTCTGTGTACTAGTTTTTCTGCTCGTGATCTCCAGTTTCCCGAGGGTTCTGGAACGCTCCCTGCCTGGTTGCCGGGCAACGTTGCTAGGCGGGAGCTCTCTTGATTTCCGCGACCTGCATCCCATCAGCAATCTGCACACCTGGTCCTGATCATCACCCTTCTTAGGCTCTGGCCTAACATCCATTCCCTGCCGGATCGTTAGCCATGAACAGTATGTTTATCAGCGGATCAGTCTTAGAGCTTAGAGCATTAGTTTTGTTGTTTTGCACCTTGTTTGCTTGTTGTATGCTTACCTCCGTTTTGTTCTCCCTGCAGTCACTCGTCCGGAACCTTCACCCAACCTCTGCCTGATGGTCGGCGGCTGCCGAGCCCTCATTGGACCAACTACTGCACCCTCAACAACTCATCCACGCCGCCCGCTCTGTTCCCTGGATTATTCAGCAGCACTCGTGGATCAGTTAAATAAACACTCACCTTTGACACCACTTACCTTGTCCTGGTCTGCTTCTGGGTTCTGGCTTAGTAAACCGTGACACAGATTCCAAACTCTCCACCATGGCCAAGACCAAAGAGCTCTCCAAGGATGTCAGGGACAAGATTGTAGACCTACACAAGGCTGGAATGGGCTACAAGACCATCGCCAAGCAGCTTGGTGAGAAGGTGACAACAGTTGGTGTGATTATTCGCAAATGGAAGAAACACAAAATAACTGTCAATCTCCCTCGGCCTGGGGCTCCATGCAAGATCTCACCTTGTGGAGTTGCAATGATCATGAGAACGGTGAGGAATCAGCCCAGAACTACACAGGAGGATCTTGTCAATGATCTCAAGGCAGCTGGGACCATAGTCACCAAGAAAACAATTGGTAACACACTATGCCGTGAAGGACTGAAATCCTGCAGCGCCCGCAAGGTCCCCCTGCTCAAGAAAGCACATATACAGGGCCGTCTGAAGTTTGCCAATGAACATCTGAATGATTCAGAGGAGAACTGTGTAAAAGTGTTGTGGTCAGATGAGACCAAAATGGAGCTCTTTGGCATCAACTCAACTCGCCGTGTTTGGAGGAGGAGGAATGCTGCCTATGACCCCAAGAACACCATCCCCACCGTCAAACATGGAGGTGGAAACATTATGCTTTGGGGGTGTTTTTCTGCTAAGGGGACAGGACAACTTCACCGCATCAAAGGGACGATGGACGGGGCCATGTACCGTCAAATCTTTGGTGAGAACCTCCTTCCCTCAGCCAGGGCATTGAAAATGGGTTGTGGATGGGTATTCCAGCATGACAATGACCCAAAACACACGGCCAAGGCAACAAAGGAGTGGCTCAAGAAGAAGCACATTAAGGTCCTGGAGTGGCCTAGCCAGTCTCCAGACCTTAATCCCATAGAAAATATGTGGAGGGAGCTGAAGGTTCGAGTTGCCAAACATCAGGCTCAAAACCTTAATGACTTGGAGAAGATCTGCAAAGAGGAGTGGAACAAAATCCCTCCTGAGATGTGTGCAAACCGGATGGCAAACTACAAGAAACGTCTGACTTCTGTGATTGCCAACAAGGGTTTTGCCACCAAGTGCTAAGTCATGTTTTGCAGAGGGGTCAAATACTTATTTCCCTCATTAAAATGCAAATCAATTTATAACATTTTTGACATGCGTTTTTCTGGATTTTTTTGTTGTTATTCTGTCTCTCACTGTTCAAATAAACCTACCATTAAAATTATAGACTGATCATGTATTTGTCAGTGGGCAAACTTACAAAATCAGCAGGGGATCAAATACTTTTTTCCCTCACTGTATATATATATATATATACAGTACCAGAACTCCTTCAAGACTGTCGGAAAAGCATTCCAGGTGAAGCTGGTTGAGAGAATGCCAAGAGTGTGCAAAGCTGTCATCAAGGCAAAGGGTGGCTCTAAAATCTAAAATATATTTTGATTTGTCTAACACTTTTTTGGTTACTACATGATTCCATATGTGTTATTTCATGGTTTTGATGTCTTCACTATTATTCTACCATGTAGAAAATAGTAAAAACTTACAAAAACCCTTGAATGAGTAGGTGTGTCCAAACTTTTGACTGGTTCTGTATATATATATATATACAGTTGAAGTCGGAAGTTTACATACACTTAGGTTGGAGTCATTAAAACTCGTTTTACAACCACTCCACAAATTTCTTGTTAACAAACTGTAGTTTTGGCAAGTCGGTTAGGACAGCTACTTTGTGCATGACACAAGTAATTTTTCCAACAATTGTTTACAGACAGATTATTTCACTTATAATTCACTGTATCACAATTCCAGTGGGTCAGAAGTTTACATACACTAAGTTGACTGTGCCTTTAAACAGCTTGGAAAATTCCAGAAAATGATCTCATGGCTTTAGAAGCTTCTGATAGGCTAATTGACATCATTTGAGTCAATTGGAGGTGTACCTGTGGGTGTATTTCAAGGCCTACCTTCAAACTCAGTCCCTCTTTGCTTGACATCATGGGAAAATCAAATTGAAATCAGCCAAGACCTCCATAAGTCTGGTTCATCCTTGGGAGCAATTTCCAAACGCCTGAAGGTACCACGTTCATCTGTACAAACAATAGTATGCAAGTATAAACACCATGGGACCACGCAGCCATCATACCGCTCAGGAAGGAGACGCGTTCTGTCTCCTAGAGATGAATGTACTTTGGTGTGAAAAGTGCATATCAATCCCAGAACAACAGCAAAGGACCTTGTGAAGATGCTGGAGGAAACAGGTACAAAAGTATCTATATCCACAGTAAAACAAGTCCTATATCGACATAACCTGAAAAGCCACTCAGCAAGGAAGAAGCCACTGCTCCAAAACCGCCATAAAAAAGCCAGTCTACGGTTTGCAACTGCACATGGGGACAAAGATCATACGTTTTGGAGAACTGTCCTCTGGTCTGATTAAACAAAAATATAACTGTTTGGCATTAATGACCATCGTTATGTTTGGAGGAAAAAGGGGGTGGCTTGCATGCCGAAGAACACCATCCCAACCGTGAAGCACGGGGGTGGCAGCATCATGCTGTGGGGGTGCTTCGCTGCAGGAGGGACTGGTGCACTTCACAAAATAGATGGCATCATGAGGAAGGAAAATTATGTGGATATATTGAAGCAACATCTCAAGACATCAGTCAGGAAGTTAAAGCTTGATCGCAAATGGGTCTTCCAAATGGACAATGACCCCAAGCATACTTCCAAAGTTATGGCAAAATGGCTTAAGGACAACAAATTCAAGGTATTGGAGTGGCCATCACAAAGCCCTGACCTCAATCCTATAGAACATTTGTGGGAAGAACTGAAAAAGCGTGTGCGAGCAAGGAGGCCTACAAACCTGACTCCGTTACACCAGCTCTGTCAGGAGGAATTGGCCAAGATTCACCCAACTTATTGTGGGAAGCTTGTGGAAGGCCACCCGAAACGTTTGACCCAAGTTAAACAATTTAAAGGCAATGCTACCAAATACTAATTGAGTGTATGTAAACTTCTGACCCACTGGGAATGTGATGAAAGAAAGAAAAGCTGAAATAAATAATTATCTCTACTATTATTCTGACATTTCACATTCTTAAAATAAAGTGGTGATCCTAACTGACCTAAGACAGGGAATTTTTACTAGGATTAAATGTCAGGAATTGTGAAAAACTGAGTTTAAATGTATTTGGCTAAGGTGTATGTAAACTTCCGACTATATATATATATATGTATTTATGTATCCCTCTTTCTCTCTCTTTCGTTCTCTTTCTCTCTCTATTTCTCTCTCTCAATTAAATTTAGATTTCAATTGCTTTATTGGCATGACATAACAATGTAGGCTTACATACTGTATTGCCAAAGGGTACTTTGGAAATGGGATGATTCATTAACAATATCAATCAATACAGCCTGACAAATATATCCCTCCCTCCCTCCAATGGGCCCTGTTCAAAAGTAGTGCACTATGTAGGGAATAGGGTGCCATTAGGGACGTCGCCTAAGACTGAAGCCGGCTGGAGCCATCAAGTGGTTGGGATCAGATACTGGCCCTCCTGTAGCTCAGTTGGTAGAGCATGGCGCTTGCAACGCCAGGGTTGTGGGTTCGATTCCCATGGGGGGCCAGTATGAAAAATGTATGCACTCACTAACTGTAAGTCGCTCTGGATAAGAGCGTCTGCTAAATGACTAAAATGTACATGTAATAAACACAGACATGGAGAGGTGCCGCTCCCTTCTCTCTGTGTGGTACAGGATACATCATCAGGAGTCTTTTGAGGCAGGGCCACGTAGCGGAGCTGAGCTGAGAGATACACACAGTGATATGGGCTTTGGCACACAGTCTCAAATATTGATGCCTCTTGGGTTCTCTGAGAGTAGTTTAATCACTAGTGTGGAATGTAAATGATTTGAAGCCTGGAGCAACTAGAGAGCTGCTGGGGCAACTGGAGAGCTGCTGGAGCAACTAGAGAGCTGCTGGAGCAACTGGAGAGCTGCTGGGGCAACTGGAGAGCTGCTGGAGCAACTGGAGAGCTGCTGGAGCAACTGGAGATCTGCTGTAGCAACTAGAGAGCTGCTGTAGCAACTGGAGAGCTGCTGTAGCAACTAGAGAGCTGATGGAGCAACTGGAGAGCTGCTGTAGCAACTAGAGAGCTGCTGGGGCAACTGGAGAGCTGCTGGAGCAACTGGAGAGCTGCTGTAGCAACTGGAGAGCTGCTGGAGCAACTGGAGAGCTGCTGTAGCAACTAGAGAGCTGCTGGGGCAACTGGAGAGCTGCTGTAGCAACTAGAGAGCTGATGGAGCAACTGGAGAGCTGCTGTAGCAACTAGAGAGCTGCTGGAGCAACTGGAGAGCTGCTGTAGCAACTAGAGAGCTGCTGGAGCAACTGGAGATCTGCTGTAGCAACTAGAGAGCTGATGGAGCAACTGGAGAGCTGCTGTAGCAACTAGAGAGCTGCTGGAGCAACTGGAGAGCTGCTGTAGCAACTAGAGAGCTGCTGGGGCAACTGGAGAGCTGCTGGAGCAACTGGAGAGCTGCTGTAGCAACTAGAGAGCTGCTGGGGCAACTAGAGATCTGCTGTAGCAACTGGAGAGCTGCTGGGGCAACTGGAGAGCTGCTGGAGCAACTAGAGGGCTGCTGGGGAAACTGGGCTACTACAAATCCTCATATCTTTGTAAAGTGATGGTCCCATAGGGCTCTGGTCAAATACGATATGTGGAATAAAGTGGTATTTAGGACACAACCTCAGTCTCAGAAGGGCATTACTTCGTCTTTTGTACATTTCAAAATGCCAGTTTATGAATATCTAAATCAGCTCGCTACCATACTGCCACGGAGGCTTGTCGCGTTATATTTTAGGATCCTATCAATTCTCTGTATCTTTCAAAAATGATCCGATTTCACTTCTGGAGTGTGTTGGCGTATCGTAAGCCCTCCAAAACATTATTTGAAGTCTGAATGATTCATCTTGTTCTTATCAACTGCCAAACACTTTATTGTGTCTTTTTTAGTTATATACAATATGATCCTCCTCTTATGAATGCAGAACATATAGTGCCTTCAGAAAGTATTCATATATACAATATGATCCTCCTCTTATGAATGCAGAATATATAGTGCCTTCAGAAAGTATTCATATATACAATATGATCCTCCTCTTATGAATGCAGTATATAAAGTGCCTTCAGAAAGTATTCATACCCATTGACTTATTCCACAATTTGTTGTTTTACAGCCTGGATTAACATTTGATTAAAATATACACTTTTTTTCACTCATCTACACACAATACCCCATAATGACAAAGTGAAAACATGTTAGCACATTTATTGAAAATGAAATACAGAAATGTCAAGTAATCATAGATGTTAGAATCACCTTTGGCAGCGATTACAGCTGTGAGTCTTTCTGGCTATGCCTCTAAGAGCCGTGCACTCCTGGATTGTACAATATTTGCACATTATTCTTTTTCAAATTCTTCAAGCTCTGTCAAGTTTGTTGTTGATGATTGCTAGACAACCATTTTCAAGTCTTGCCATAGATTTTCAAGCAGATTTAAGTCAAAACTGTAAGTAGGCCACTCAGGAACATTCAATGTCATCTTGGTAAGCAACTCCAGTGTATATTTGGCCTTATGTTTTAGGTTATTGTCCTGCTGAAAGGTGAATTCGTCTCCCAGTGTCTGTTGGAAAGCAGACTGAACCAGGTTTTCCTCTAGGATTTTGCCTGTTCTTAGCTCTATTCCGTTTCTTTTTATTCAAAAAAAAAAAAACTCCCTAGTCCTTGCCGTTAACAAGCATACCCATAACATGATGCAGCCACCACCATGCTTGAAAATATGAAAAGTGGTACTCAGTGATGTGTTGTGTTGGATTTGCCCCAAACATAACGCTTTGTATTCAGGACATGAAGTGTATTTCTTTGCAGTTTTACTTTAGCGCCTTATTGCAAACAGGATGCATGTTTTGACATATTTTTATTCTGTACAGGCTTCCTTCTTTTCACTGTGTCATTTGGGTTAGTATTGTGGAGTAACTACTATGTTGTTGATCCATCCTACGTTTTCTCCCATCACAGCCATTAAACTCTGTAACTGTTTTAAAGTCACCATTGGCCTCATGGTGAAATCCCTGAGCAGTTTCCTGTCACGATCGTCGTATTGAATAGACCAAGGCGCAGCGTGATGAACGAACATGTTTAAACTTTATTATCTTTAGTGATAATAGACAACAAAACAAGAAACGACTCGTGAAGTCCACGGTAACAATGACCAACACGGAACAAAAACCCACAAACACAAAGGGAAAACAGACAGTTTAAATATGGCTCCCAATCAGAGACAACCAACGACAGCTGACACTCGTTGCCTCTGATTGGGAGTCACTCTAGCCAACATAGAAATAAACACAACAGAATGAACACACCCTGGCTCAACATATAGAGTCCCAGAGCCAGGGTGTGACAGTACCCCCCCCTAAAGGCGCGGACTGCGACCGCGCCTCAACTTGAACAAAACAGGGGAGGGCTGGGTGGGCATACCTCCTCGGCGACGGTTCTGGCTCCGGCCTTGCCACCCACCCTCCAATAAACCCCCCATAGCGCCCCTGGTCCAGTCTGGCCCCGCTGGCTGGAGCTGACCTGGACTTAGCAGGAGCGGTTAGCTTCAGCTCCATAGTGGAGCAGTTGACCGGTACCTTCCCAGGCACCGGTGGCCCAGGCACGGGTTGTGCTGGACTGACGACGCGCACCCCTGGCTTAGTGCGTGGAGGAGGAACGGGCCTTACCAGGCTGACGACTCGCACCCCTGGCTTAGTGCGTGGAGGAGGAACGGGCCTTACCAGGCTGACGACGCGCACCCCTGTCCTGGTGCGTGGAGGAGGAACGGGCCTTACCAGGCTGACGACTCGCACCCCTGGCTTGGTGCGTGGAGGAGGAACCGGGCCTTACCAGGCTGGACGACTCGCACCCCTGGCTTGGTGCGTGGAGGAGGGACGGGCCTTACCAGGCTGACGACTCGCACCCTGGCCGGTGCGTGGAGGAGGAACGGGCCTTACCAGGCTGACGTCTCGCACCCCTGGCTTAGTGCGAGTGGCAGGAACAGGCCGGGCCGGGCTGGCGACGCGCACCGTAGACTTGGTGCGAGTGGCAGGAACAGGCCGGGCCGGGCTGGCGACGCGCACCGTAGACTTGGTGCGAGTGGCAGGAACAGGCCGGGCCGGGCTGGCGACGCGCACCGTAGACTTGGTGCGAGTGGCAGGAACAGGCCGGGCCGGGCTGGCGACGCACACCGTAGGCTTGGTGCGAGGAGCAGGGACAGGCCGGACCGGGCTGGCGACGCACACCG
Source organism: Coregonus clupeaformis (assembly GCF_020615455.1). NCBI lineage: Eukaryota > Metazoa > Chordata > Actinopteri > Salmoniformes > Salmonidae > Coregonus > Coregonus clupeaformis. The sequence goes on along the minus strand of NC_059203.1, from coordinate 20,982,367 downwards.
TAGGCTTGGTGCGTGGAGCAGGGACAGGCCGGACCGGGCTGGCGACGCACACCGTAGGCTTGGTGCGTGGAGCAGGGACAGGCCGGACCGGGCTGGCGACGCACACCGTAGGCTTGGTGCGTGGAGCAGGGACAGGCCGAACCGGGCTGTGGAGACGGATAGGAGACCTGGAGTGAAGAGCGGCCACCACACGTCCTGGCTGAATGCCTACCCTCACACACTCTGTGTGAGGCATCCGCACAGGACGTACAGGGCGGTGTACCCGTAACCTGGTGGCCTTCTGAATCCGCCCCTTTTCTGCCTCAGTCAGCCCCGTCGTCCATGCCGTGTGCCCCCCCCTAAACATTTTCTGGGGTTTCCTCTCGCCTGTCCGACGTTGACCCGTTTGGCGCCGCTGCTCCTCTCTACGGCGCGCCTCCACCGTCTCTTCCCACGGACGCCGATCCATCCCGGCCTGTATCTCCTTCCAAGTCCAGGACCCTTTCCCGTCCAATATCTCCTCCCATGTCCAGTCCAAGTTCTGCCCCGGGACACGCTGCTTGGTCCTTACTTGGTGGGTTTTTCTGTCACGATCGTCGTATTGAATAGACCAAGGCGCAGCGTGATGAACGAACATGTTTAAACTTTATTATCTTTAGTGATAATAGACAACAAAACAAGAAACGACTCATGAAGTCCACGGTAACAATGACCAACACGGAACAAAAACCCACAAACACAAAGGGAAAACAGACAGTTTAAATATGGCTCCCAATCAGAGACAACCAACGACAGCTGACACTCGTTGCCTCTGATTGGGAGTCACTCTAGCCAACATAGAAATAAACACAACAGAATGAACACACCCTGGCTCAACATATAGAGTCCCAGAGCCAGGGTGTGACATTTCCTTCCTTTCCAGCAACTGAGTTAGGAAGGACGCCTGTATCTTTGTAGTGACTGGGTATATTCATACACCATCCAAAGTGTAATAAATAACTTCACCATGCTCAAAGGTATATTCAAAAAATTTTTTTTTACTAATCTACCAATAGGTGCCCTTCTTTCCGAGGCATTGGAAAACATCCCTGGTCTTTATGGTTGAATCTGTGTTTGTAATTCACTGCTCGACTGAGGGACCTTACTGATAATTGTATGTGTGGGTACAGAAATGAGGTAGTCATTCAAAAATCATGTTAAACACTATTATTGGAGTGAGTCCATGCAACTTATTATGTGACTTGTTAAGCAAATGTTTACTCCTGAACTGATTTAGGCTTGCCATAACAAAGGGGTTGAATACTTATTGACTCAAGACATTTCAGCTTTTCATTTTTATTTAATTTGTAAACATTTCTAAAAACATATTTCCACTTCGACATTAGGGGGTATTGTGTGTTGGCCAGTGACCAAAAATCTGTACACCCTCCATTTTTCTTCCATCCCTCCATCTCTCTTCCACCCCTCCATCTCTCTTCCATCCCTCCATCTCTCTTCCACCCCTCCATCTCTCTTCCACCCCTCCATTTCTCTTCCATCCCTCCATCTCTCTTCCATCCCTCCATCTCTCTTCCATCCCTCCATCTCCCCTCCATCTCTCTTCCATCCCTCCAGCTCTCTTCCATCCCTCCATCTCCCCTCCATCTCTCTTCCATCCCTCCATCTCCCCTCCATCTCTCTTCCATCCCTCCATCTCCCCTCCATCTCTCTTCTATCCCTCCATCTCTCTTCCATCCCTCCAGTTCTCTTCCATCCCTCCATCTCCCCTCCATCTCTCTTCCATCCCTCCATCTCTCTTCCACCCCTCCATCTCTCTTCCATCCCTCCATCTCCCCTCCATCTCTCTTCCATCCCTCCATCTCTCTTCCATCCCTCCATCTCTCTTCCATCCCTCCATCTCTCTTCCATCCCTCCATCTCTCTTCCATCCCTCCA
>NC_059203.1:20955454-20975454 GCF_020615455.1 Coregonus clupeaformis | reverse complement strand
ACAAAGCAGAGCTCATGCCTTTCAAGCGACTTTTTTTAAATCATCATTAGAGTGTCATCATGCAGCCTTACAATGTATTGAAAATCAAAACATATAGCCCAACGTTTGTAGAACAACTAAAGTTACATTAATAACTCTAAATTAAGCATATAAGAGTACCTACAGTATTTATTTGTTAACTGTACAAACACAGAATGTGTTGTTTGGAGAAAATATGTATATTTTATTCAGCTTTGTTCAATTGTATTCTTCATACTATAAAATAATGCCACGGAATTTTAAACAAATCTTGTCTGCTAAATGAAATAGTGTAGCCCACCGACATTTGGCATAGCCAGATCAGGACCTAACATAAGGACAACTCAGAGTATGCTATTCTGTTCTTCTGAAATAGACTACATTTTCTTCACATCATGCTTCTTTAGACCTGTCTAAAATAAATAATGGATTTATTGTGAAGGTGTAGGCTATATTACATGGATTTATTAGTCTTTTTTAAATGGCTTGTAGGCTATGTGTGGAAGCCAGGAGATGCTAAATGTGTTTATGTTAATTAACGGTCAATCACCGTGAGACCAACAGTTATTTGCTTGACAATCACTGGCTGATGAAATTTGGTGACCGCCACAGCCCTTGGTTAGAGGGGTCTGTGCCGAGGCTAGTGATTGGCGGCTAGTCTGTAAGAGTAGGATAACTAAGTAAAGTTCAAAGGTCCTCACGCTCAAATCAAAATACCCAAATAGAAGAAATACAGAGACACAAGACCAGAGGGTGACGACCTTGAACCATGTAGAGAAACATCCTAAAGTTAAACCACTCTCCACTGTAACTTCCAGTATAGGTGAAATAAAACCTGTAATTCCCCAAAGTTATGTAATAATTGCAAGTTGCAACTTATCTCAAAGCGTAATTATCAAAGAATCAAATAATATTCCACAAATGACCACCATTTTTGCTGAGACCAGAGGATAGTTTTATTCAAGGTTCATCCATTCTCTCTTTTATATGTGTGATCAAATCAAACTTTGAACATAGGCCTACCAAAAGAAATAATCTGTGAATTCATCTCATCTCAGATCTTTTGAGTTGCGCCTGAAATAGATGAGTGCAGAGGAAAGTTCTAGAACATGCCCTAGTTCCAGTTCCACACGTTGGTTTAGAATCCCTGCAAGAAAAAAAGAAAAAGAAAACAAGCCCAAAGAGTCGAGCGCAATAAAAAGTGATTGCCTTGCAACTTCTCCACTGTTCCAAATTTCCCTTTTCTGTCGGGCTGGCATAGTTTGGCTGGTTCATTATGAGTTTCTTTGTAATGTTTCACATACCTCTAGCCTGCAGTCTGTGCCCCACGCCCCCCTCATCTCTGAAACTGTGCTGCAATGTGAAATGTGCTCTCTCTCCTCCAAGCGTACAGTGTGCCTTGGAACAGAGAAGACAGGCATAGAGAGAGGTTTCACTTGAGGAACAGAGGTAGAGATGGTGGCATGCTTGGTGCATGCCGGGGAACAGAGGTAGAGATGGTGGCATGCTTGGTGCATGCCAGGGAACAGAGGTAGAGATGGTGGCATGCTTGGTGCATGCCAGGGAACAGAGGTAGAGATGGTGGCATGCTTGGTGCATGCCAGGGAACAGAGGTAGAGATGGTGGCATGCTTGGTGCATGCCAGGGAACAGAGGTAGAGATGGTGGCATGCTTGGTGCATGCCAGGGAACAGAAGTAGAGATGGTGGCATGCTTGGTGCATGCCAGGGAACAGAGGTAGAGATGGTGGCATGCTTGGTGCATGCCAGGGAACAGAGGTAGAGATGGTGGCATGCTTGGTGCATGCCAGGGAACAGAGGTAGAGATGGTGGCATGTTAGGTGACTGCCAGGGAACAGAAGTAGAGATGGTGGCACTTTACTTTGACACCGTTTACAGAATCTTTAATATGTCTCTGCCTTGGAACAGACAGAGAAGCCAGACACAGAGAAAGTTAGACCGAGAAAGTTAGACACAGAGAAAGTTAGACAGAGAAAGTTAGACAGAGAAAGTTAGACAGAGAAAGTTAGACAGAGAAAGTTAGACACAGAGAAAGTTAGACAGAGAAAGTTAGACAGAGAAAGTTAGACAGAGAAAGTTAGACACAGAGAAAGTTAGACACAGAGAAAGTTAGACCCAGAAAGTTAGACACAGAGAAAGTTAGACACAGAGAAAGTTAGACAGAGAAAGTTAGACAGAGAAAGTTAGACAGAGAAAGTTATACACAGAAAGTTAGACAGAGAACGTTAGACAGAGAACGTTATACACACAGAAAGTTAGACAGAGAAAGTTAGACAGAGAAAGTTAGACACAGAGAAAGTTAGACAGACAGAAAGTTAGACAGAGAAAGTTAGACAGAGAACGTTATACACACAGAAAGTTAGACAAAGTTAGACAGAGAAAGTTAGACAGAGTTAGACAGAGAAAGTTAGACAGAGTTAGACACAGAGAAAGTTATACACAGAAAGTTAGACACGGAGAAAGTTAGACACAGAGAAAGTTAGACACAGAGAAAGTTAGACACAGAGAAAGTTAGACAGAGAAAGTTAGACAGAGAAAGTTAGACAGAGAAAGTTAGACAGAGAAAGTTAGACACAGAGAAAGTTAGACACAGAAAGTTAGACAGAGAAAGTTATACACAGAGAAAGTTAGACAGAGAAAGTTAGACAGAGAAAGTTAGACAGAGAAAGTTAGACACAGAGAAAGTTAGACACAGAAAGTTAGACACAGAAAAAGTTAGACAGAGAAAGTTAGACAGAGAAAGTTAGAAAGTTAGACAGAGAAAGTTAGACAGAGAAAGTTATACACAGAAAGTTAGACAGAGAACGTTATACACACAGAAAGTTAGACAGAGAAAGTTAGACAGAGAAAGTTAGACAGAGAAAGTTAGACACAGAGAAAGTTAGACAGAGAGAAAGTTAGACAGAGAAAGTTAGACACAGAAAGTTAGACAGAGAACGTTATACACACAGAAAGTTAGACAAAGTTAGACAGAGAAAGTTATACACAGAAAGTTAGACAGAGAAAGTTAGACAGAGAAAGTTACACACAGAGAAAGTTAGACAGAGAAAGTTAGACACAGAGAAAGTTAGACACAGAGAAAGTTAGACACAGAAAGTTAGACAGAGAGAAAGTTAGACAGAGAAAGTTAGACAGAGAAAGTTAGACAGAGAAAGTTAGACACAGAGAAAATTATACAGAGAAAGTTAGACAGAGAAAGTTAGACAGAGAAAGTTAGACAGAGAAAGTTACACACAGAGAAAGTTAGACAGAGAAAGTTAGACACAGAGAAAGTTAGACAGAGAAACGTTAGACAGAGAAAGTTAGACGGAAGAAAGTAAGACAGAGAAAGTTAGACAGAGAAAGTTAGACAGAGAATGTTATACACCACAGAATAGTTAGACAAGTAGTTAGAGAAAGTTAGACAGAGAAAGTGAGACAGAGAAAGTTAGACACAGAGAAAGTTAGACAGAGAAAGTTAGACAGAGAACGTTAGACAGAGAAAGTTAGACGGAGAAAGTTAGACAGAGAAAGTTAGACACAGAGAAAATTAGACAGAGAAAGTTAGACAGAGAAAGTTAGACAGAGAAAGTTAGACAGAGAAAGTTAGACAGAGAAAGTTAGACAGAGAAAGTTAGACAGAGAAAGTTAGACAGAGAAAGTTAGACACAGAGAAAGTTAGACAAAGAGAACGTTAGACACAGAGAAAGTTAGACAGAGAAAGTTAGACAGAGAAAGTTAGACAAAGAGAACGTTATACACACAGAAAGTTAGACAGAGAAAGTTAGACACAGAGAAAGTTAGACACAGAGAAAGTTAGACACAGAGAAAGTTAGACACAGAGAAAGTTAGACAGAGAAAGTTACACACAAAGAAAGTTAGACAGAGAATGTTATACACACAGAAAGTTAGACAGAGAAAGTTAGACAGAGAAAGTTAGACAGAGAAAGTTAGACACAGAGAAAGTTAGACAGAGAAAGTTAGACAGAGAAAGTTAGACACAGAGAAAGTTAGACAGAGAAAGTTAGACACAGAGAAAGTTAGACAGAGAAAGTTAGACAGAGAAAGTTAGACAGAGAAAGTTAGACAGAGAAAGTTAGACACAGAGAAAGTTAGACACAGAAAGTTAGACACAGAAAAAGTTAGACAGAGAAAGTTAGACAGAGAAAGTTAGACAGAGAAAGTTAGACAGAGAAAGTTAGAAAGTTAGACAGAGAAAGTTAGACAGAGAAAGTTATACACAGAAAGTTAGACAGAGAACGTTATACACACAGAAAGTTAGACAGAGAAAGTTAGACAGAGAAAGTTAGACAGAGAAAGTTAGACACAGAGAAAGTTAGACAGAGAGAAAGTTAGACAGAGAAAGTTAGACACAGAAAGTTAGACAGAGAACGTTATACACACAGAAAGTTAGACAAAGTTAGACAGAGAAAGTTATACACAGAAAGTTAGACAGAGAAATAGACAGAGAAAGTTACACACAGAGAAAGTTAGACAGAGAAGTACAGAGAAAGTTAGACACAGAGAAAGTTAGACACAGAAAGTTAGACAGAGAGAAAGTTAGACAGAGAAAGTTAGACAGAGAAAGTTAGACAGAGAAAGTTAGACAGAGAAAGTTAGACACAGAGAAAATTATACAGAGAAAGTTAGACAGAGAAAGTTAGACAGAGAAAGTTACACAGAGAAAGTTAGACAGAGAAAGTTAGACACAGAGAAAATTAGACAGAGAAAGTTAGACACAGAGAAAGTTAGACAGAGAAAGTTAGACAGAGAACGTTAGACAGAGAAAGTTAGACGGAGAAAGTAAGACAGAGAAAGTTAGACAGAGAAAGTTAGACAGAGAATGTTATACACACAGAAAGTTAGACAAGTTAGACAGAGAAAGTTAGACAGAGAAAGTAAGACAGAGAAAGTTAGACACAGAGAAAGTTAGACAGAGAAAGTTAGACAGAGAACGTTAGACAGAGAAAGTTAGACGGAGAAAGTTAGACAGAGAAAGTTAGACACAGAGAAAATTAGACAGAGAAAGTTAGACAGAGAAAGTTAGACAGAGAACGTTAGACAGAGAAAGTTAGACGGAGAAAGTTAGACAGAGAAAGTTAGACACAGAGAAAGTTAGACAGAGAAAGTTAGACAGAGAAAGTTAGACACAGAGAAAGTTAGACACAGAGAAAGTTAGACAGAGAAAGTTAGACAGAGAAAGTTAGACAAAGAGAACGTTATACACACAGAGAAAGTTAGAAGCAGAAAGTTAGACACAGAGAAAGTTAGACACAGAGAAAGTTAGACACAGAGAAAGTTAGACACAGAGAAAGTTAGACAGAGAAAGTTACACACAAAGAAAGTTAGACAGAGAATGTTATACACACAGAAAGTTAGACAGAGAAAGTTAGACAGAGAAAGTTAGACAGAGAAAGTTAGACACAGAGAAAGTTAGACAGAGAAAGTTAGACAGAGAAAGTTAGACACAGAGAAAGTTAGACAGAGAAAGTTAGACACAGAGAAAGTTAGACAGAGAAAGTTAGACACAGAGAAAGTTAGACACAGAGAAAGTTAGACAGAGAAAGTTAGACTCAGAGAAAGTTAGACAGAGAAAGTTAGACAGAGAAAGTTAGACAGAGAAAGTTAGACAGAGAAAGTTAGACAGAGAAAGTTAGACACAGAAAGTTAGACACAGAAAGTTAGACACATAGAAAGTTAGACACACAGAAAGTTAGACAGAGAAAGTTATACACACAGAAAGTTAGACAGAGTTAGACAGAGAAAGTTAGACAGAGAAAGTTAGACACAGAGATGGCAGACAGAGAGATGGTAGGGTTGAGTGAGAGAGACAGAGGTAGCGATGGTGGCATTGTATTGTGAGAAAGGAGGAAGGAACGGAGAGAGAAGGCAGATACAGTCAGGGTAGATTTAACTCAGAGGCAAGGAACAGAGGTGGTGGTAGAGACGGTGGCATCGTGTCTGTACTGTGACCAGGAGCAGGAGACAGACAGAGATGGCAGACTCAGAGAGGGTTAGACACAGACTGCCTCAGAGGCAGGAACAGAGGTAGAGGTGGCACTGTAGCCATCCTTTGAACAGACAGAAAAGGGTCCCAAAGAGCACCCTATTACCAATATAGTGCACTACTTTTGACCAGGGCCCATAGGGCTTTGGTTGAACGTAGTGTACTATGTAGGGAATAGGGTGCTATTTGGGACACTGCCACAGAGATTCTTCACTTGAGGCAGGGAACAGAGGTAGAGGTTGAAGGCAGGCAGGCAGGCAGGCAGGCACTGTACGATGACACTGTGACTGTTTAGAGAATCACTAATGTGTTTATGCCCTGCCTGTCACTCTCCCACTGACTGTTCTTCCTGACTGCAAAACAACAACTCATCATCCTCCAGACTGCCTGTTCTTTTGGAATGACTGGTGCAAGGCAGTGGCGGCCTCTGATTGGCTGAATACCCACTGCCCGAGGTGGTTGGAGTTGTCGAACAAAGCAGCATGACAGAAATATGATGCTAAGTTTTCGAACTACCGGTAGTTTCTTTGAGAAGATATATAAAGCGATCTGTGCATTTGAACAACAGCATAACTACACCTATTTCACTTTTGCGTGTCAAAAACCGAATGACCATTGCTGCACATGCTGCCACTGTTTTGAACAGATTAGATTATACTATTTAGAACGAGCAGCCAGCTCACAAACGAACGAGTGCACTAGGGAGAACGGTCATCACTAGTTACCACAGCTACAAAGTCATTAACCCCGCCTATTTCTACAATGTATCTTCTTAAAATGTGATTTTAAACCACAGGAGGTTGGTGGCACCCTAATTGGGGAGGACGGGCTCATGGTAATGGTCATCACTAGTTACCACAGCTACAAAGTCATAAACCCCGCCTATTTCTAAAATTAAATTAAATCACAAAAGCACATTTTTGTTTCCATTCTATGACTTTGTGGCTATGGTAACTAGTGAAAACCAGGTACAACGCAAAAAGGATAAATCAAATCAAATTAAATTGTATTTGTCAAATGCGCTGAATGCAACAGGTGTAGACCTTACCGTGAAATGCTTACTTACAAGCACTTAACCAACAATGCAGTTTTAAGAAAAATAAGAGTTAAGAAAATATTTACTAAATAAACTAAAGTAAAATGAAACACATTATCTAACTGGCTAACATAATGTCACAAAGCATGATGAGCCAGCCAGGTAACTTTCATTGTGAAATAACTTCATATTTACGAGTTAGTCAGATATTAGTTTAAGAAGACTTGAAATTGGCATGGGAGCTAACTAGCTAGAAAGCTACCGGCTAGCTATAGCTAGCAGGTTAGCTGCTTATCAAAGTTACACTACATTACCAAAAGTATGTTGACACCTGCTTGTCGAATATCTCATTCCAAAATCATGGGTATTAATATAGAGTTGGTCCACCCTTTGCTGCTATAACAGCCTCCACTCCTCTGGGAAGGCATTCCACTAGATGTTGGAATATTACTGTGGGACTTGCTTCTATTCAGCCACAAGGGCATTAGTGAGGTCGGGCACTGATGTTGAGCGATTATGCCTGGCTCGCAGCCGGTTTTCCAATTCATCCCAAAGGTGTTCGATGGGGTTGAGGTCAGGGCTCTGTGCAGGCCAGTCAAGTTCTTCCACACCGATCTTGACAAACCATTTCTGTATGGACCTCGCTTTGTGCATAGGGGCATTGTCATGCTGAAACAGGAAAGGGCCTTCCCCAAACTGTTGCCACAAAGTTGGAAGCACAGAATCGTCTAGAATGTCATTGTATGTTGTAGCGTTAAGATTTCCCTTCACTGGAACTAAGGGGCCTAGCCCAAACCATGAAAAACAGCCCCAGACCATTATTCCTCCACCACCAAACTTTACAGCACAATGCATTGCAGACGGTAGCGCTTTCCTGGCATCCGCGAAACCCAGATTCATCCGTCGAACTGCCCGATGGTGAAGCGTGATTCATCGCTCCAGAGAACGCGTTTCCACTGCTCCAGAGTCTAATGGCGGCAAGCTTTACACCACTCCAGCCGACACTTGGCATTGCACACGGTGATCTTAGGCTTGTGTGTGGTTCCCGACGAACAGTTCTTGTGCTGACGTTGCTTCCAGAGGTAGTTTGGAACTCGGCAGTGAGTGTTGCTACCGAGGACAGACAATTTTTACGTGCTTCAGCACTCAGCGGTCCTGTTCTGTGAGCTTGTGTGGCCTACCACTTCATGGCTGAGCCGCTGTTGCTCCTAGATGTTTCCACTTCACAATAACAGCACTTACAGTTGACTGAGGCAGCTCTAGCAGGGCAGAAATTTGACGAACTGACTTGTTGGAAAGGTGGCATCCTATGATGGTGCCACGTTGAAAGTCACCGAGCTATTCAGTAAGGCCATTCCACTGCCAATGTTTGTCTATGGAGATTGCATGGCTGTGTGCTCGATTGTATACACCTGCCAGCAACGGGTATGGCTGAAATAGCCGAATCTACTAATTTGAAGGTGTGTCCACATACTTGTGTAGATATAGTGTAGATAATTGGTTAAATTGACCAAACAATCTACCAAACTAATTCTCAATGTTTAATTAATTTGATCATGCTTTGTGATACACATGGTTTTATTTAGTCCACACTAGTAGAACCTGATGAACAACATGGGGCGAAAATTAAATGGGCCATGCTTTTTGTCCTACCAGATCCGCGATGAGAAGGTTCTAGCTAGTATATTCCTCTGTCCTTCGATTCTTGTTGGATTTAGTTGTCCGGTTTATCAGGTCCCATGACTGTTATGATTGATTTATTTACAAGTTAATTACAATTAGCGTTTTGCTCACGCCACCTGTACCTGAGCAGATCTAGTCTCACGTGCGGAAACGAAGCCGTCTGACGTGAGAGACTCATTGGGGGGAGGGAGACTTGAGCCAGAAACCCAGAAGTTCTGACTGACCCCAGGACGGTCCATTTACTTTGTCCTTTTATAATTTATGCTGTAGTTCCCCCTCATAGCAAATAGCTGGCAAAACAATCCAAGCAATGTTCCCAAGGCCTACGCGCCCGCGCAGGCGGCGCTGCTGCTGCTAGCAGTCACTGATGGGCAGGGTAGTAAGTAACTGAACAGGGGAAATCAAGTGGAAATTACAAACTTCAGAAGCCTTTTTAATCCTTAAAATATACTACAAGTTTTAAATGTTCTACGTTGCAGGAAAGTTCCCCTGCAACCGGTTGATCAAATGATGATCCTTCATCTGTACAGGGTTGAACAATCACTTCCCCCTCCCTATCAATACTTCTATAGTCAGTCCCTCCAGGATTCTGAGATTCTGCGATTGCTACTTTTTTGTTAGCAAAATCAACAATTCCCTGCATATTATTCGAGGGCTTTCACATTTGAGTAATCACAGCACTATTTCCATATAAAACAGTCAAATTATCGCAATATTATTGTATAAAACTCATCACCGCAGTATACAATGATGTCTCGCAATTTCAACCAATCACTGCACATTTATCGCATAAACAATGTTAACAAACTTTTTTCCTCGTCATCACATTTTTATGACAAATTTGGACAAAATCATATTGCCATCCAAAATGTCAGAATTGCTGCAGCAAAATCAAGCATTTCTGTCTGCAAGTATCACAAAAAATCCCTGCGAAATCCTGGAGGTACTGTATAGTCTAGTCAACAAGCCTTAATATATCAGCTGATGGTAGAACTGGAAAGTTCTCAGAACTTTTTAGTCTCCGTGTGTTCTAGAATGTACAGGATTAAAGGGACGATCCTCTGTGGGTGGGAGGCTTTCTACCCTTCAGACATACAAGGTGAGAACAGCTAATAGAAGCTTTAAAGCAAAGCACTTAGAGAGAATCTCTATCTCCCTCTTTTGCCTCCATGCGTTTCCCTTTGACTGACTGACTCTCTCTCTCTCTCTCTCTCTCTCTCTCTCTCTCTCTCTCTCTCTCTCTCTCTCTCTCTCTCTCTCTCTCTCTCTCTCTCTCTCTCTCTCCATCCATCCATCTCTCTCTCTCTCTCTCTCTCTCTCTCTCTCTCTCTCTCTCTCTCTCTCTCTCTCTCTCTCTCTCTCTCTCTCTCTCTCTCTCTCTCTCTCTCTCTCTCTCTCTCATCCCTCTCTCTCTCCATCCCTCTCTCTCTCTCTCTCTCTCTCTCTCTCTCTCTCTCTCTCTCTCTCTCTCTCTCTCTCTCTCTCTCTCTCTCTCTCTCTCTCTCTCTCCCCCTCTGCCTGTCTTGTTGTGGGTGGGACTCAGTGTGAAACAGGGACATGTCGTAAGCGATGTGAAACAGGGACAAGTCGTAAGCAGCGTGAAACAGAGACACGTCGTAACCAACGTGAAACAGGGACACTTCACAATCAGTGTAAAACAGAGACACGTCGTAAGCGGTGTGAAACAGGAACATGTCTTAAGCAGCGTGAAACAGGAACATGTCTTAAGCAGCGTGAAACAGAGACACGTCGTAAGCAGTGTGAAACAGGGACACGTCGTAACCAGCGTGAAACAGCGACACATTGTAAGCAGCGTGAAACAGGAACATGTCGTAAGCAGCGTGAAACAGGGACATGTCGTAACCGGCGTGAAACAGGGACATGTCGTAACCGGCGTGAAACAGGGACATGTGGCGTGGTAATTCTGGGAGACGTAAGGATAGAAATAAGAAGGGATTCAGGGAGATGTGGGATTCCCTTCTTATTGGGAGACGTGACATTCCCAGGGAGGGAGATTTGGTTAAAACAAAGGGAATTACAAGAGATGAATGTTGTGTAATCTGGAATAATCGGATTTTGTATAAAGTTGTGTGGTAATCTCAACGAGTCATGACTCACTGAGTGACTAGAGGAGTCATCGTTGTTGTGGTCGCCCCTGCATCAGCCATCTTGGTTGTCACTATCATCATCATCATCATCTTCACAGTCGTCATAGTTTCATTTGCATTTATACATTTTTCACGCAATTAAAAACAAATGAATTAGAAACTCAGGGGATTATAAAGAAACCTCACAAGAGTCTAAAACAAATTCATAACACGTTAAAGGTACATAATCAACATAGCAACACCAGAAGTGTCCAGTTTAATCTTTTCCGCTATTCATCCTACTAATTAGCACTCTTTTTCAATGTACGGTAACTGGGCCACAGCATGTTTGTGAAGTTTCTCTTTGAACTTGACACGTTTTTAGGCTACCAACTACCCCACAGAGCTATTCAAACAGCCACTCACCAGTGGAGGCTCCTCAGAGGAGGAAGGGGAGGACCATCCTCCTCAGTGGATTTCATAAAAATTGTGTAATAGTGAAACATAAAAAAAAAAAAGTTATCCTTTTTTAGATAGAACTATACTAAATAGTCACATGTCACCAAATAATTTATTCAAAAGGCACTCGCTATCTTTGTTGCAGGTGCTACAGTTGAATAACATGAGAAAAAAAAAGAAGAAACCTGCACACTGCTCTTGCTAGTATCACTGCTCTTGATAGTATCACTGCTCTTGCTAGTATCACTGCTCTTGATAGTATCACTGCTCTTGCTAGTATCACTGCTGTTGATAGTATCACTGCTCTTGATAGTATCACTGCTCTTGCTAGTATCACTGCTCTTGCTAGTATCACTGCTCTTGATAGTATCACTGCTCTTGATAGTATCACTGCTCTTGCTAGTATCACTGCTCTTGATAGGATCCCTGCTCTTTATTAAGCTTTACGTATCGGCCTCAAGGCCTTCGTCAGAACTTTTGTGAATGTTTATATTTTGCACCCTTACGTAGACATTGCTCCATCCACATCCGTTCCGTGCATCGAATGGGAAAACAGGTAAGTGTTACCGAATATAAATGTGTATTTCATAAGTATTCATAAGTATTCTAATAAAGTGTGTACATAAAATGTATTAAACACGTCTGTAAAACCACACCCAGTGATTTATAAAAACGTACTTGACAGGTCGATGTGTTCATTGTGGTTTTACAGACGTGTTTAATACGTTATGTACACACTTTATCTGCTCCCTTGAGGCCGATATGTAAAGCTTAATAAAGAGCGGTGATACTATCAAGAGCAGTGATACTAGCAAGAGCAGTGATACTAGCAAGAGCAGTGATACTAGCAAGAGCAGTGATACTATCAAGAGCAGTGATACTAGCAAGAGCAGTGATACTAGCAAGAGCAGTGATACTAGCAAGAGCAGTGATACTATCAAGAGCAGTGATACTAGCAAGAGCAGTGATACTATCAAGAGCAGTGATACTATCAAGAGCAGTGATACTATCAAGAGCAGTGATACTAGCAAGAGCAGTGATACTTTCAAGAGCAGTGATACTAGCAAGAGCAGTGATACTTTCAAGAGCAGTGATACTAGCAAGAGCAGTGATAATAATAATAATAATATGCCATTTAGCAGACGCTTTTATCCAAAGCGACTTACAGTCATGCGTGCATACATTTTTGTGTATGGGTGGTCCCGGGGATCGAACCCACTACCTTGGCGTTACAAGCGCCGTGCTCTACCAGTTGAGCTACAGAGGACCAGCAGTGATACTAGTAAGAGCAGTGATACTAGCAAGAGCAGTGATACTAGCAAGAGCAGTGATACTATCAAGAGCAGTGATACTAGCAAGAGCAGTGATACTAGCAAGAGCAGTGATACTATCAAGAGCGGTGATACTAGCAAGAGCACAAGTGTGCAAGGCGGTATTGAATGTGTCAATGTCTGTCACCTTGATTACTCAAAATTCTCTCGACCTGTTGTAAACTTTCATTCATAAGCTAGGTTGTAGCAACCTCTTGATTCTGTCTTGATTATGTCTGTCTGTCTCTCTCTCTCTCTCTCTCTCTCTCTCTCTCTCTCTCTCTCTCTCTCTCTCTCTCTCTCTCTCTCTCTCTCTCTCTCTCTCTCTCTCTCTCCCTCTCTCTCTCTCTCTTTCTCTTTCTCTCTCTCTCTCAATTAAATTCAATTAAATTCAATTTCAATAAAATTTAAGGGTTTTATTGGCATGGGAAACGTATATTAACATTGCCAAAGCAAGTGAAGTAGATAGTAAACAAAAGTGAAATAAACAATAAATATTAACAGTAAACATTACACTCAGAAGTTCCAAAAGAATAAAGACATTTCAAATGTCATATTATGTCTATATACGGTGTTGTAATGATGTGCAAATAGTTAAAGTACAAATGGGAAAATAAATCAACATAAATATGGGTTGTATTTACAATGGTGTTTGTTCTTCACTGTTTGCCCTTTTCTTGTGGCAACAGGTCACACATCTTGCTGCTGTGATGGCACACTGTGGTTTTTCACCCAGTAGATAAGGGAGTTTATCAAAATTGGGTTTGTTTTCAAATTCTTTGTGGATCTCTGTAATCTGAGGGAAATATGTGTCTCTAATATGGTCATACATCTCTCTCTTTCTGTCCCTCCCTCCCTCCCTCCCTCCCTCCCTCCCTCCCTCCCTCCCTCCCTCCCTCCCTCCCTCCCTCCCTCCCTCCCTCCCTCCCTCCCTCCCTCCCTCCCCATCTCTCTCTCTCTCTCTCTCTCTCTCTCTGCTTAACACATGGCTATATAGCCTCTGGGGGCTAGCCCCCTTCTGGACTGGGGTTAACTTCTGATTCTTAATCAAAAGTAACGGGGAATGATAAGCTCATTAAAGAGGGATATCATTACAGAGATTAAAGGGGAGATGGGAAGGGAGAGAGGGAGGGGGGAGAGAGGGAGGGGGGAGGTAAAAAGCCATAGGCTGGTACTGCTGCTGTGTGTTCTATAGAAGCTATAGGATAAAGAGAGAGAGAGAGAGAGAGAGAGAGAGAGAGAGAGAGAGAGAGAGAGAGAGAGAGAGAGAGAGAGAGAGAGAGAGAGAGAGAGAGAGAGAGAGAGAGAGAGAGAGAGAGAGAGAGAGAGAGAGAGAGAGAGAGAGAGAGAGAGAGAGAGAGAGAGAGAGAGAGAGAGAGAGAGAGAGAGAGAGAGAGAGAGAGAGAGAGTGTGTGTGGGAGAGAGAGAACGAGGCTGAGGCTGGGTTTATTTAATGTTTTTCACCCCCTTTCCAGTTTCCACAGTCTGTGTGAGGGGAAACAGCCAGGCAGCAGCCACTCTACTGCTGCCTCTCTCTCCTCTCTTCATTCCCCTCCTTGGTTTCGATGCAGCCGTAGCCTACATGTCTCTCAACTGATGTGACATTACGCAAGAGCAGAGGACACTACAGAGCTATTGGACCAGAAGGCTTTGAACTGGGAACTGTTGGGGACTGTTTGTGGAGATCTGTGTTCTAAGAGAGTGTTGTTCTGAGGAATAGTTCCAGAACAACACAGGATGGACAGAGTGAACCGGGTGCTGCAGATAGTGAGGCGAATGTCCCCGAGGAAGAGAGGGGGAGAGAGGGGGAGGACGTCCCCCCTGGGGGAGCTGGAGAGCCCTGAGACCTGCGAGGAGAGCCTCTGTTCCCTCAGTCTCTGCATCAGTGGTGAGGAGTCTGAGGACACTGCTGCCACAGGGCTCACTAACTAACTGTCTGTTCTGTATGTCCTCCTTTACGCCTTCTTTCCTTCAGTCTTAATCTCTTTATTTTTCTACTTTCTCTCTCTCCATCTTTGTGTCTGTTCTCTCTTCTTCTCTTCTTCTCTCATTCTCTCTCTCTCTCTCTCTCTCTCTCTCTCATTCTCTTTCGTTCTCTCTCTCTCTATCTCATTCTCTTTCTCTCTCTCTCTCTCTCTCTCTCTCTCTCTCTCTCTCTCTCTCTCTCTCTCTCTCTCTCTCTCTCTCTCTCTCTCTCTCTCTCTCTCTCATTCTCTTTCTTTCTTTCTTTCTTTCTTTCTTTCTCTCTCTCTCTCATTCTCTTTCTTTCTCTCTCTCTCGCTCTCTCTCTCTCTTCTTCTTCTTCTTCTTCTTCTTCTTCTTCTTCTTCTTCTTCTTCTTCTTCTTCTTCTTCTTCTTCTTCTTCTTCTTCTTCTTCTTCTTCTTCTTCTTCTTCTTCTTCTTCTTCTCTACTCACAGTTTGCTTCTGTTTGATGTGTTGTAGTGAGCCTATGGAGGGGTTGTATGGTTTATGAATATGGAGTTTGTTTGTCTGACTGAAAACTGAAAATGTTTTGGGCAACACTTAAAGCACAATTGTTATTATCCGAAAGTAAAGTAGAAGTTATCTATTACCACTAAAACCACAAACCGATGACCATCACTACCAAAACCACTCTAAATTCTTTCACGATTGATGATGAAGTGCTGTGGGCCATTCTGATTATTGAGTGCATTACTGGATCTCGCCAGAGACACAAGGCCACTCAAGTTACTCATAATGGCCATCTCTGAATCCTGCTAGTCCAGTCTAACAGACAGGCTGCCAAGCTACACTGATATGGTTACCTACACTGGACCAAAATACTAGCATTTTTTAAATTGAATTCTTGAAACTTTGCATATTAATTTGACAGTATTCAGGTTCATATTACAAATAACAGATATTTTCCGTGTTGTTGACAAATATTACAGAATGTAATATTGGTCAAAAGTATTGACGTGAACGGAGTTAAAGCCTTGGAATATCCACATTGACTCACGTTAGGTGACGTCACTCCTTCGCGATGCTAGTCCCTCAGTGTGCAGACGAACGCTATCTGATGTCAGACAATGGGAGTATCTCCATAGCCCTGCTAAGGTTGTATACATTCATCTGGTATCCCACATCTTGTAGTGCCTGGGATGGATCATGTTGACTCACAGACAGGTGTAATGGTAGATTATATGGTTATCGATGCAACGGCTATTTTAGTAATTGAGTTATTTGCACTTACTCCCACTGAGAGGACCAGGGGAAACAATATAACAGAACACCTAGTGGTCAATACAGGTAATACCCATCAGGCTTTGGATGGACTGGCCCCCCTAACACATAGATCTGTTATACGATTGTAATTACATGAACCATCACCAGTTTAGATTCTCTATTTTAGTAATTTACCTCACTGTTGGGAAGAGAGTAACTTACCTCTGTTGGGAAGAGAGTAACTTACCTCTGTTGGGAAGAGAGTAACTTACCTCTGTTGGGAAGAGAGTAACTTACCTCTGTTGGGAAGAGAGTAACTTACCTCTGTTGGGAAGAGAGTAACTTACCTCTGTTGGGAAGAGAGTAACTTAACTCTGTTGGGAAGAGAGTAACTTACCTCTGTTGGGAAGAGAGTAACTTACCTCTGTTGGGAAGAGAGTAACTTACCTCTGTTGGGAAGAGAGTAACTTAACTCTGTTGGGAAGAGAGTAACTTACCTCTGTTGGGAAGAGAGTAACTTACCTCTGTTGGGAAGAGAGTAACTTACCTCTGTTGGGAAGAGAGTAACTTACCTCTGTTGGGAAGAGAGTAACTTACCTCTGTTGGGAAGAGAGTAATGCATCCTCTGTTGGGAAGAGAGTAACTTACCTCTGTTGGGAAGAGAGTAACTTACCTCTGTTGGGAAGAGAGTAACTTACCTCTGTTGGGAAGAGAGTAACTTACCTCTGTTGGGAAGAGAGTAACCGCAGGTGTTTGCAATCATGGCCGGCTGTGACAAGGGAAGGGAAGATAACACCTCACTACACAGTACAAATTAAAGGTGCTGCATTTATTTAAATACTGCACTCAAGGAGCGTCATCCCAAATGGTACCCTCTTCCCTATTTAGTGCACTATTTTTGACAGGGCTCTGGTCAAAAGGAGTGCACTACATACGGTATTGGTTGCCATTTGGGACGCATGCAGAAACAGAGCTGAGCTGATACTCAGTGAGTGTCTGCTCTCTGTCTGTAGGTCTGTTAGTAATCACTCAGTGAGTGTCTGCTCTCTGTCTGTAGGTCTGTTAGTAATCACTCAGTGAGTGTCTGCTCTCTGTCTGTAGGTCTATTAGTAATCACTCAGTGAGTGTCTGCTCTCTGTCTGTAGGTCTGTTAGTAATCACTCAGTGAGTGTCTGCTCTCTGTCTGCAGGTCTATTAGTAATCACAGTAGCCTATATAAGTGTATAATTATAATGACTCTCTTGGTAAAGCTAGACGTAGGCTAATGCTGTATGCAATTACCATTTACAGCTTTGTTCTGATAATACAGTTGTTATTGGTTCCAGACTGGCTGACCTTCCCATCTAGTCTGAACTGAATATCATAGTAGCTATCTTGGTATCTAGCCTGGTTCCAGATGTATTGCCAATTACCCTAGCAGTTGACAAGACAGCACCAACAGATAATACAGTCCATTCAACACAGAGGATGAAACAGTAATGCTTCTGTCTGCCTCTATCTTAGCCAGAACTCTGATCCCCTGAATGCGTCCTAAACTGCACCCTATTCCCTATATAGTGTGCTACTTTTGACCAGAGCCCTCTGGCCCCTATGAGCCCTGGTGAGCCCCCCAAACCCCCCTCTCTCTCTCTCTCTCTCTCTCTCTCTCTCTCTCTCTGTCTCTCTCTCTCTCTCTCTCTCTCTCTCTCTCTCTCTCTCTCTGTCTCTCTCTCTCTCTCTCTCTCTCTCTCTCTCTCTCTCTCTCTCTCTCTCTCTCTCTCTCTCTCTCTCTCTCTCTCTCTCTCTCTCTCTCTCTCTCTCTCTCTCTCTCTCTCTCTCTCTCTCTCTCTCTCTCTCTCTCTCTCTCTCACAGAGTGATAATGAGGAGTGAACAGTGCCTACATCTGCAGTACTCATTCTCCTGCTCAGATCATTACGTATCATGCTGAGACATGCAGCTCACTGGAAAATAACTGAAAATATTTGAAGCGTTGTTCACACTGAGGAGAGCGTTTCAGCAGGATTTGTGAGGTAGCAGTTCACATTTTTGAAACATCGGTTTCAGCAGGAAACAGCAGTATTTTAATATTCACCTAGATCATTGGAACTGACAAGAGTTTATTCAGATTTTTCTGAAGTATTTTGGGGAACCGCTATTCAGCAAGCTTCAACGCCTTCCTGACTGGTAGAAAAGAAGACTAATGGAAAAGTGTCCTGCGTGCCACATGCTTGTCAGCCTGCTGAGCTAAATCCTAGGGGTTAGCGCCGGGAGCAAACACAAGTCTGCAGATCTTAGACAAAGTTACTCATCACACAATTGTGGTTGACTGACCAACTGTTACATACTGTATACACCATAGTGGTTAGGTAGTAGTTGTCAAATCAAATCAAATTTTATTGGTCACATGCGCCGAATACAACAGGTGCAGACATTACAGTGAAATGCTTACTTACAGCCCTTAACCAACAGTGCATTTATTTTTTACAAAAAAAGTAAAAATAAAACAACAACAAAAAAAGTGTTGAGAGAAAAAAGAGCAGAAGTAAAATAAGTGACAGTAGGGAGGCTACATATACAGGGGGGTACCGGTGCAGAGTCAATGTGCGGGGGCACCGGCTAGTTGAGGTAGTTAAAGTAATATGTACATGTGGGTAGAGTTAAAGTGACTATGCATAAATAACTAGTTGACTAGTTTCTAGTTCTTTAGTTGGTTAGGTACTAGTTGTTCACTAGTTGGTTAGGTACTAGTTGTTAACTAGTTTATAGTTGTTTACTAGTTGGTTAGGTACTAGTTGTTCACTAGTTGGTTAGGTACTAGTTGTTAACTCGTTTGTAGTCGTTTACTAGTTGGTTAGGTACTAGTTGTTTACTAGGTGGTTAGGTACTAGTTGTTAACTCGTTGGTTAGGTACTAGTTGTTAACTAGTTTGTAGTCGTTTACTAGTTGGTTAGGTACTAGTTGTTCACTAGTTGGTTAGGTACTAGTTGTTCACTAGTTGGTTAGGTACTAGTTGTTAACTAGTTTGTAGTCGTTTACTCAGTGACTACTTTTATTTTTACTTCACTATATTCCTAAAGAAAATAATGTACTTTTTACTCCATACATTTTCCCTGACACCCAAAATTACTTGTTACATTTTGAATGCTTAGCAGGACAGGAAAATGGTCCAATTCACGCACTTATCAAGAGAACATCCCTGGTCATCCCTACTGCCTCTGATCTGGCAGACTCTCTAAACACACATGCTTCAATTGTAAATTGTGTGCCCCTGGCTATCTGTAAATTAAAAAAACAAGAAAATGGTGCCGTCTGGTTAGCTTAAAATAAGGAATTTTAAATGATTTATACTTGTATTTTTACTTTTGATACTTAAGTATATATTTGCAATTACATTTACTTTTGATACTTAAGTAGATTTAAAACCAAATACTTTTAGACTTTTACTCAAGTAGTATTTTACTGGGTGACTTTCACTTTTACTTGAGTCATTTTCTATTAAGGTATCTTTACTTTTACTCAAGTAGGACGATTGGGTACTTTTTCCACCACTGCGTTTACTAGTTGGTAAGGTACTAGTTGTTCACTAGTTGGTTAGGTTCAGGTTGTTTACTAGTTTGTAGTTGTTACTTGAGCTGAACGTGGCCATCAAAATAACATCGACGTCCCAGTCATTCAGCCACAGGAGGTTGGTGGAACCTTAATTAGGGAGGACGGGCTCATGGTAATGGCTGGTGCGGAAATAGGGGGAATGGTATCAAATATTCTATTCCATTTACTTCGTTCCAGCCATTATTATGAGCTGTCCTCCCCTCAGCAGCCTCCACTGGTTTCAGCGTGTCAACTAAACACACACTAGACTGAACAGGCCACAGACACAATCTCTCTGATGTGAAATAAGAAAATGAGGTCAGGTCCCCTCCTTCCTCTCTAGCTCCCTCCACTGTTTGTTAGCCTTCAGTCATTGGTTAAATATACAGGAAGCAGCACCATGGTAACACTTTCAGATATCAAACATTCATTTGCATCTCTACAAAATGAACATATTTTTTTCTTCAAGTATCAGTAAATATTACCATAACTATTTTATCCATTTAAAAAAGACAATATCGGGCCTCCCGAGTGGCGCAGCGTTCTAAGGCACTGCATCGCTTCCGGGTTAAGCGTGCAGTGTGTCAAGAAGCAGTGCGGCTTGGCAGGATCGTGTTTCGGAGGACGCATGGCTCTTGACCTTCGCC
>NC_059203.1:20860454-20950454 GCF_020615455.1 Coregonus clupeaformis | reverse complement strand
AATTTGTGGTCTGTATATTTTATAATTTCATTGAGGATACCATCAACACCACATGCCTTTTTGGGTTGGAGGGTTTGTATTTTGTCCTGTAGTTCATTCAATGTAATTGGAGAATCCAGTGGGTTCTGGTAGTCTTTAATAGTTGATTCTAAGATTTGCATTTGATCATGATTTTCTGTCTGTACCTCTACTTGTTTCCTGTGGACAGATTAATACCCGTAGAGACTCCCTGCCTCACCTTGGCACCTTTATGGAATGTTTAGTTGTACTGTATGTGTTGGGCTTTAGTTTTGGATTATTCTATTATACTAATACATTGTTCCTTATGCTACCGGTCAAATGTCTTAAAACATCATAATCCACCTCTATTTTGGCTCATACATGATGATCCATCCTCTCTTTCTCATACACAGAGTGGGTGGAAAGCTGTGCATTTTAAACAGCAGTGTGTGTGTGTGTGTGTGTGTGTGTGTGTGTGTGTGTGTGTGTGTGTGTGTGTGTGTGTGTGTGTGTGTGTGCGTGTGTTTGCTTCAAGCGGGGTGTAAAGAGGAAACCTGATCTCCATTTTCACCATAGAGGAGAGAGGCAGTGAACAGAGGCAGGAGGCTGCAAGCCAGGCTTTCCAATGTAAAGGTGGAGTAAAAATAGAGCTCCCTGTGTTGAATGGGATCTGTCAGAGACTGAGCTGGTGTAGCGGAAGGCTAGGAGCATTGCTACAGTACTGATTTCCTGAGACCTAGAAGTACTGTCACACTAGCAGACCTGGGTTCAAATAGTATTTCAAATACTTTGAGCGTTTGCTTGACTCTGTCTGGAGCACCAGATGGGCAGAGTTTGTACTTTTCAGGCTATACCATTGGTTTCATTGAGCCAGGCAAGCTTAATCAAGCCCAGCTAAAGTATTTGACATAATACTTGACCCAGGTCTAAACACTAGCATTGGAAAAGCATCTGGAAGTCAGAAGGACGCAGACTAGAGGATAGGTCATTATTAGGTAACATGATAATTAATGAAGAAGTTTTGTAACATACAGCCAGACGCAATTCTCTCCCAACCCATTCCCCTTTGCTCCAAGGCTTTGATGTTTGCAGATCTGAAGGGTCTGGATAGGTATAAGTAGTGGTGTGTTGTGGTGTTATACCCCACTGTAGCGGTGCGTGAGAAAATCCCCCCAACCTATGTGTTGTATTAATTGTGTTATTTGCTCTATAACCTGTTAGTTCATATGCCTTGACACCGTGATATACAGGCCTAAAGGCCGAGACAATAAGAAGACCCAGTGGCAGAATAACTTAGGATAAATATGATGTGACTGCCCACGGTTCTGATTTCTGTGTGCGTGTGTGTGCGTTCGTTCGTGCAACTAGACAAACATGTTGACTCACCCTGCTTGTAGAGAAACGCCAACGCCATCCTCCCCTCTTTCATGTTGACGAAACAGTCTATCACCCTGTCATACAGTACATGCTTTTATTTTTTGTTGTCCTAGTCTACCTAGCTAAAATGATTGCTCGCTAGCCTAACTTCCATTCATAGCTAGTTAACATTAGCCTTCCACATTTAGCCTCATATTGAACTTCAATCCTCTCAGGCCCGGGGCACAACAATGTATGAATGAATGGTTGGATCAGAATTGCCGTTATAATCATTGGCCAGTACGGAGAATTAAGGTAAACCACAAATACAAATCCCTATCTCCATCCATTACTAATTTAGGAAAGGGTCAAGTGTAGCAAGCAAGCTAGCTAACCACCGGAGGTCAACAACACAACGAGACGCAACAATTCAAGTTTTTCTGTCAATGACGTATGCTCTCAATGGGATTTGATAGGAGTGACGCCACAATCCAAGCTTGCTTCCCTTGACACTTTTTTTTGGTGCGCCAGAACCATTCAGAGTTGAGCTCAACGCTGATTGGCAAATTTGTTATACTTTTTTAATCAAGGGAGGCCAAATGCTCACTGGCTTCCCTTGCCTTCAATGCTATGGGCGACAACAATGTCATACTTGTTTGGACCAGACAGCATCAGATAAATGGCCTACACATAGAGAGACAGAGGGGCTGTCACGATCGTCGTATGGAGTAGACCAAGGCGCAGCGTGATGAACGAACATGTTTATTTATCTTTAGTGATAAATACGGACAATAAAAATAAAAAAAACGACTCGTGAAGTCCACGGTACAAACACAAAACCAACTGGAACAAGATCCCACAATCACAAAGGGAAAACAGACAGTTTAAATATGGCTCCCAATCAGAGACAACCCGCAACAGCTGACACTCGTTGCCTCTGATTGGGAGCCACTCTGGCCAACATAGAAATACAACAATAGAACTCCCGACATAGAAATACAACACATAACTAGAATACATAGAATCTACACACCCTGGCTCAACATATAGAGTCCCCAGAGCCAGGGTGTGACAGTACCCCCCCCCAAAGGCGCGGACTGCGACCGCGCCTCAACAAAACCCAAACAGGGGAGGGCTGGGTGGGCATTCCTCCTCGGAGGCGGTTCCGGCTCCGGGCTTGACCACCACCCTTCAATAATCCCCCCGTAGCGCCCCTGGTCCGGTCTGGCCCCGCTGGCTGGAGCTGGACTGGACATCGATGGAGTGGATTGCTTAAGCTCCGTTGTGGAGCCGCTGACCGGTACCTGATCAGGCACCGGTGACCCAGGCACGGGTTGTGCCGGACTGACGACGCGCACCCCTTGCTTGGTGCGTGGAGCAGGAACGGACCGGACCGGGCTGACGATGCGCATCCCTGGCTTGGTGCGTGGAGCAGCAACGGGCCGGACCGGGCTGACGATCGCACCCCTGGCTTGGTGCGTGGGCAGAAACGGACCGGACCGGGCTGACGATCGCGCACCCCTGGCTTGGTGCGTGGGCAGCAACGGGCCGGACCGGGCTGACGATACGCACCCCTGGCTTGGTGCGTGGAGCAGGAACGGGCTTTACCAGGCTGACGACTCGCACCCCTGGCTTGGTGCGAGTGGCAGGAACGAGCCTTACCAGGCTGACGACTCGCACCCCTGGCTTGGTGCGAGTGGCAGGAACAGGCCGGGCTGGGCTGGCGACGCGCACCGTAGGCTTGGTGCGAGCGGCAGGAACAGGCCGGGCCAGGCTGGCGACGCGCACCGTAGGCTTGGTGCGAGTGGCAGGAACAGGCCGGGCCGGGCTGGCGACGCGCACCGTATGCTTGGTGCGAGTGGCAGGAACAGGCCGGGCCGGGCTGGCGGCGCGCACCGTAGGCTTGGTGCGAGTGGCAGGAACAGGCCGGGCCGGGCTGGCGACGCGCACCGTAGGCTTGGTGCGAGTGGCAGGAACAGGCCGGGCCGGGCTGGCGACGCGCACCGTAGGCTTGGTGCGAGTGGCAGGAACAGGCCGGGCCGGGCTGGCGATGCGCACCGGAGGCTTGGTGCGAGGAGCAGGAACAGGCCGGGCCGGGCTGGCGACGCGCACCGTAGGCTTGGTGCGAGTGGCAGGAACAGGCCGGGCCGGGCTGGCGATGCGCACCGGAGGCTTGGTGCGAGGAGCAGGAACAGGCCGGGCCGGGCTGTGGAGACGGATAGGAGGCCTGGAGTGAAGAGCTGCCA
The DNA here is from genome assembly GCF_020615455.1 of Coregonus clupeaformis. Taxonomy (NCBI): domain Eukaryota; kingdom Metazoa; phylum Chordata; class Actinopteri; order Salmoniformes; family Salmonidae; genus Coregonus; species Coregonus clupeaformis. The sequence goes on along the minus strand of NC_059203.1, from coordinate 20,946,852 downwards.
CAACCCGTCCTGGCTGAATGCCTACCTTCACACACTCTGTGTGAGGCATCCGCACAGGACGTACAGGGCTGTGTACCCGTACTGGCATAACAGCACGTGACACTGGCGCAGGATATCCGGGACTGAGGAGAGGCACTGGAGACCACGAGCGCTGAGCCGGCACACTCCGTCCTGGCTGCATGCCCACCTTCGCACGACACGTGCGGGGTGCTCGCACAGGACGTACCGGACTATGCCGGACCACTCGTGGCACAGTACGCAGCTCCGCATACCGTGGAACCTGCCCAGTCCCATGCTGCCATGCCTGAGTACGGGGAGTTGGCTCTGCTCTCCATCCAGGCTCCGCCAACCTGCCTTCTGGCCCCCCAAACCCGGTGGCCTCCTCTCCAAATCTCCCAAATCGCCCTGTGGCAGCCTCCTGCTGCCCAGTCGCCCATGCCGTGTGCCCCCCCCCTAAATTTTTTTTGGGGTTGCCTCTCGTCCGACCGATGACGACACTGTTTACGCCGTTGCTCCTCTCTACGTCGCGCCTCTACCGTCTCCCTCCATGGACGGCGATCCATCCCGGCCTGGATTTCCTCCCAGGTCCAGGACCCCTGCCCGTCCAAGATCTGCTCCCACGTCCAGGCTGCCTGCTCCTGGACACGCTGCTTGGTCCTGGTATGGTGGGATCTTCTGTCACGATCGTCGTATGGAGTAGACCAAGGCGCAGCGTGATGAACGAACATGTTTATTTATCTTTAGTGATAAATACGGACAATAAAATAAAATAAAAACGACTCGTGAAGTCCACGGTACAAACACAAAACCAACTGGAACAAGATCCCACAATCACAAAGGGAAAACAGACAGTTTAAATATGGCTCCCAATCAGAGACAACCCGCAACAGCTGACACTCGTTGCCTCTGATTGGGAGCCACTCTGGCCAACATAGAAATACAACACTAGAACTCCCGACATAGAAATACAACACATAACTAGAATACATAGAATCTACACACCCTGGCTCAACATATAGAGTCCCCAGAGCCAGGGTGTGACAGGGGCGCTGTTTTGCTCGCTCGGATGCTTTCTCCTGTGAGATACATTCAGCCTCTTGCGAATTGAAGTAAAATTATGAAACACAGAGAGACGAAAGATACATTATTTTATGTTTAAAAAAAAATGTTTATTGGTAAATGTTTTTTGGGAAGCCTGGCTTCCCTTGGCGTCCATGAGTTTCTCAAACTCGGTCCTCAGGACCCCAAGGGGTGCACGTTTATACATTACAGATCTGCAAACCTCGAAGGATTAGGTACAAGAGTAAGGAGCGAATTGCGACCTGACTGAGATACTATATATGCCGTTTAGCAGACACTTTTATCAAAAGCAACTTACAGTCACGCATGCATACATTTTCCGTATGGGTAGTCCCCAGCAGGAATCAAACCCACGACTCTGGCATTGCAAGCACCATGCTCTACCGACTGAGCCACACAGGACCATGATCAGTAATGCCTCGGAAGTAAATAGAGTTTCTCCTCAGCTCCATACTAAGACATCAGTCATTCTAAAAGTAGACCAAGTCCACCTCAGTTAGGTCTGCTTACTGCAAATCCATGATGCATACAACATTTTTGCATTTTAGTCATTTAGCAGACGCTCTTATCCAGAGCGACTTAACAGTTAGTGAGTGCATACATTTTCATACAACAAGGTGATGGGGTCTGAGATGGAGTCTGGCATCCGTGAACCTTGATAGAGACGAATTACTGCAGTGCTACAAACTACATCAATCAACTTCACAGGCTGCAAGCTACCAGGGGGAACAACTCACCAGTTAATGTTCTTGTTCATTCATAGTAGTGAGGATTTAATCTCACCAACAAAGTTAATGTTCTTGTTCATTCATAGTAGTGAGGATTTAATCTCACCAACAAAGTTAATGTTCTTGTTCATTCATAGTAGTGAGGATTTAATCTCACCAACAAAGTTAATGTTCTTGTTCATTCATAGTAGTGAGGATTTAATCTCACCAACAAAGTTAATGTTCTTGTTCATTCATAGTAGTGAGGATTTAATCTCACCAACAAAGTTAATGTTCTTGTTCATTCATAGTAGTGAGGATTTAATCTCACCAACAAAGTTAATGTTCTTGTTCATTCATAGTAGTGAGGATTTAATCTCTCTCTTCTACCACTTGGACTTGTTTGTCGGACTCTGGTGATGATGATGATGACGGCAATGATGGTGATGATTAAATAACATGTGATTTGTCCTATGCTTTGTAAACAACAGGTGTAGACTAACAGTGAAATAGGTAGGGGTAAAGTGACTGGGCAACAGGATAGATAATAAACAGTAGCAGCAGCATATGTGATGAGTCAAAAGAGTTAGTGCAAAGGGGGGTCAATGCAGATAGTCCCGGTAGCTATAGGTTAACTATTTAACTAACTATTTAGCAGTCTTTTGCTTGGGGCTAGAAGCTGTTCTGTTGGTTCCAGACTTGATGCATCGGTACCGCTTGCTGTGCGGTAGCAGAGAGAACAGTCTATGACTTGGGTGGCTGGAGTCTTTGACAATTTTTAGGACCTTCCTCTGACACCGCCTGGTATAGAGGTCTTGGATGGCAGGAAGCTTGGCCTCAGTGATGTACTGGGCCGTACACACTACCCTCTGTAGCGCTTTGCGGTCGGATGCCAAGCAGTTGCCATACCAGGCGGTGATGCAACCAGTCAGGATGCTCTCAATGGTGCAGCTGTATAACTTTTTTAGGATCTGAGGGCCCAGCTTCCTGAGGGGGAGTTGTCGTGCCTTCTTCATGACTGTGTTGGTGTGTGTGGACCATGATAATTCCTTAGTGATGTGGACACCGAGGAACTTGAAGCTCTCGACCCGCTTCACTACAGTCCTGCCGATATGGATGGGGGCGTGCTCGGCTCTCCATTTCTCGTAGTCCACGATCAGCTCCTTTGTCTTGCTGACGTTGAGGGAAAAGTTGTTGTCCTGGCACCTCACTGCTAGGTCATTGACCTCCCTATAGGCTGTCTCATCATCGTCGGTGATCAGACCTACCACCGTTGTGTCGTCAGCAAACGTAATTGATGGTGTTGGAGTCATGCGCGGCCACACAATCGGGGCGATAGTCATTTAGACAGGTTACCTTGGCGTTCTTGGGCACAGGGACTATGGTGGTCTGCTTGAAACATGTAGGTATTACAGACTGGGTCAGGGAGAGGTTGAAAAATACACTTGCCAGCTGATCAGTGCATGCTCTGAGTACGCGTCCTGAAGATGATTATGATGATGATGATGATGATGATGATGATGATGATGATCCCTTGATCCATGCATCACTTTATTCAATCAAATGTCCTTTCTTACAGTAAACCATATAAGAATTGTACGTATCCTTGAAACTTTCATGTAGACCTTAGAATTAGGTTAATTAATATATTCAGTGTAATTAACAGCCTAATTTCCAAAGCTACTTTATGCATCACTGATTGAATTATTTCTTACAGATTTGATTAACTTTCAGTTTTTCTGCTTATCAGGTGTTAATAGGGTAGAGAATCCCTGAGGTAAGCTACTATCTGATGGTTTGGTTTTTGGCAAAACATAGCAGGTAAATGGACGAGTCATTTTGGATGAGATAAGTGTTTGACCTGGTGACATTACAGCCAAGCAAGCATATTCACATTTCATGTCTAATGATGCCTATGGTATATTATGTGCCTGTAGGATAGTTTCAGAAAATTATTTTCAAGTAATTGCCCTTCCATTTCCACTTTGAGTGTGGTTCTGTAGAATGCCCTGATCAGACTGATTCAAGTGTTCTGGCCTCAGAGACCAGAGGTCCTTGTTTTGTTAACCACCTCAAATCACCTTCTCTCTCTCTCTCTCTCTCTCTCTCTCTCTCTCTCTCTCTCTCTCTCACTGTGTCTCTCTCTCTGTGTCTCTCTCTCTCTCTCTCTCTCTCTCTCTCTCTCTCTCTCTCTCTCTCTCTCTCTCTCTCTCTCTCTCTCTGTCTCTCTCTCTCTCTCTCTCTCTCTCTCTCTCTCTCTCTCTCTCTCTCTCTCTGTCTCTCTGTCTCTCTGTCTCTTTCTCTTTTCAATTTCAATTCAATTTAAGGGCTTTATTGGCATGGGAAACGAATGTTAACATTGCCAAAGCAAGTGAAGTAGATAGTAAACAAAAGTGAAATAAACAATACAAATTAACAGTAAACATTACACTCAGAAGTTCCAAAATGACATTTCAAATGTCATATTATGTATATATACAGTGTTGTAACAATGTGCAAATAGTTAAAGTACAAATGGGAAAATAAATAAATATAAATAGGGGTTGTATTATCTCTTTCTCTCTCTCTCTCTCTCTTCTCTCTCTACTAAACGGCTAGTGGCTATACTGAACATGATGAACAGGGAAGGCCTGCAAGGTTTTTAATTTGCAGAGGGTACAACCTGATTAGATAAGTACAACCTCTGTGGGTGATTAGATAAGACTCGGCGGGATCTAGAAGGAGCATGGTGTATCAGAGAGGTGTGTGTGTGTGTGTGTGTGTGTGTGTGTGTGTGTGTGTGTGTGTATGTGCATCTTTGTGTGTATGGTTTTGTGTGTAATGATGATAAATCAGTGGAAGAATTGCCACACACACACAACTTTGTTGGTGAGATTAAATCCTCACTACTATGAATGAACAAGAACATTAACTTTGTTGGTGAGATTAAATCCTCACTACTATGAATGAACAAGAACATTAACTTTGTTGGAGAGATTAAATCCTCACTACTATGAATGAACAAGAACATTAACTTTGTTGGTGAGATTAAATCCTCACTACTATGAATGAACAAGAACATTAACTTTGTTGGAGAGATTAAATCCTCACTACTATGAATGAACAAGAACATTAACTTTGTTGGTGAGATTAAATCCTCACTACTATGAATGAACAAGAACATTAACTTTGTTGGAGAGATTAAATCCTCACTACTATGAATGAACAAGAACATTAACTTTGGTAATGGCTGAGACAGAGTCTACATCCCAAATGTCACCCTAATCCCTGTCTAGAGCACAATTTTTTTCAAGTGGTAATGGCTGAGAAAGGGGAAACAGCTTGCGGCTATGTGGCCATTGAAACGATCAGGGGATGGGTCTACTCTTTACAGTTGCTTTTGTGTAAAAGGACAGGGTTACATGTTCTAGCCTTTAGATATGGTCAGGTTTATCCTCAGTTCACCTGGCAGCAAAATATCATCCTAACAACAATGGTATTGTTAATTAATAAGATGAATTGGTTTGGCTTTTCTTTTCATAGTGTAATCATGTAACTAGTTTAGCTGAACAATATATATCAGCCACAGACTAGTAGCAATGCTAGTCACCAGACCTGGGTTCAAATACATTTACAAAAACGTGAGTATTTACAAATACAAAAACAAATACTTTTATTTTGTATTTGAATGGTTATTTGTAAAAACCACATAGTCAACCAAATTGTAGTTGAGAGTATTTTCAAATACTTATTTCAAATAGCTGGGTTAAAGCTGCAATATTTAACTTTTTGGGCAACCAGACTAAATTCACATAGAAATGTGAGTTATAGATCTGTCATTCTCATTGAAAGCAAGTCTAAGAAGCGGTAGATCTGTTCTATGTGCTCTATTTCTATGCTTCACATTCAGTTTTGTTTTTGCATCTTTTACTTTCGGTTTTGTACACCAGCTTCAAACAGCTGAAAATACAATATTTTGTGTTATTTCACAGTGGTTTAGATGGTACAATGATTCTCTACACTGTAATGTCACCAGTGTATTTGAGTCATTGCTTGTTTTGTGTCACATAAACTGACATTAGGCGACCTATTAGAATTTTAGCAACCAGGAAATGGCAGAGCGATTTCTGCATAGTGCACCTTTAAATGCATGGGAGTGTATTTGAGTCAGTGTATTTGAGTCAGTGTATTTGAGTATTTTTAATTACTTTCCATATTTCTACATACACTATTATATTAAACTACTTGTTTTTTTTTAAATAAAATATATCTGAATACTTACTTTGAATGTATGTGAAAGTAATTGAGCTATTTGAAATAGTAGTTGAACCCAGGGGCCTGTGCTTGTTAAACAAACACCCCTCCAGTTAATTCACATGGCAGGGAATGTTGCCGTTGATTCTGTTGTATGTAAAACAGTAGCAGTCACAGCACAGACTAGTAGCAATGAGGGAGTTCGATTAAACTGATCTGCGGTGCACCGGTCTATGGCCCGTGACATGAACGGGCAAAAGTGGTGAGGGAGGAGTGCCCTTCCCAAATCAAACAGTAATCTGCACCGCTTGGTCATGTTGTCACGGTGATGCATCTCTTTTCCGTAAAATATATGTTTGAATTTTCAAACTAGTTTTCATTGGGATGGCCGATTTAAAGCATTTTTTATCAAAAGCAATCACTTTTGCATGTAAAAATCCCAGAATCCTACTCATTACTCCGTGCGCTTAACCTACGTCACTTTTTTGTTTTGAGACGACTTCGCCGTTGGCACCTGGCTCATGCCCGGGAGGCAGCTCGGTTCCAAAACGAATGCAATCACTATTCACCCGGTGCAACCTCCAAATCGGAGTACAGATAATTGAACGCTAGTTACAAAATGAACTGTCTTTGATGTCCTTGTTGCATCTGGTTGTTGATGGTGCTTATCAAATATGCAGAGAGAGGAGAGACATGGATACCAATTTATTGCTATCAATGGCATCTCCCAACAATCAAATGCTTGGCTTTCGGAAGCCAACATTCATCATCAGATCAATATTGGCCCCAGATTTCATAATCTGATAGCTATAGCTGTTTGTTGGAAGATATTATTTTAATTTGAAATATTTAGAGACTTTAATCCATCTCTAAACTCAGCTGGAATAAAGAAGAGGCTAGGTCTCTGATGTTTTCTGCCAAGTCTGTGATGTATTCAGTCTCTGATGTTTTCAGCTAAATCTTAATTTGAGCCAGTTTCTCACAGCAGGAAAATAATCCTGTAGCAACAGGAAATGTGAATTATTATCTGGATTATAATTAATGACATTTTTTTTTGTAGGGGTTGATAGATTTTCCCTTGGTGCAAATCAGGTCTGAAATTTTAAAGTGGAAATTACAAACTTTTTCAAGCATTTCCAAACCTTGAATACACTACAAGTTAGCATTTCCTGTTGTGCACTTCTCTCCTCATGTTTATGTTGTCTCTGACTCGGTTCTAGTATGTACTGATTGGTAGTGTTACGGTTGTCTGTGTGCTTTAGGCTCTGTGTCAGAGAGGTGACACTTCTCTCCTCATGTTTATTTTTCCCGCAGATACAGTACATGTTGTCTCTCGACACTTTAGTTCTAATAACCTACTGTTACAGTACCGGTAACTGTGTGTTCTAGTCATTGAGACTAGCTGATAGTTGTGCTGTGATGCGCTGTGTTCTGACAGGTTATTAAACCCCATACACATTGTAGTGATTAATAACACTGTCTGGTGCTGCTGGTGCTTCTGGTGCTGCTGATGGTGGGAAGGAACTCCAATAAGGAACCATGTAATTCAGTACAATTCCCTACAGATCTTCTGTCATACAGTGGTGTGTAGCAGCGTGCATGTCTGTGCGTCAGAGGCAGAGAGAGAGAGAGAGAGAGAGAAAAAGAGAGAGAAAGAAAAAGAAACAGGGAGGAGAGGGGGAGAGAGAGAGAAAGAAAGGGAGTAGAGCAAGAGACAGAAACAAGAGAAAAAGGAGGAGTGGGAAGCAGAGTGAAACTGAGCCAGCCTATAGAAACAGAGCAGCGGAGGTTTATGAATATTGATCAGTCAGTATTCCTGTGCTGATCGCAATGAATGACAGGGAGCTTCCAGCATTCATTCTCTATGCTGCTTAACCTCCTCTCTCTTTACAGAGTCCAGATACAGTGTATTTTTTTTTGCTGTCAGTTAGATCCGTCTCTGTGTCTGCTTCTTGACATGCACTCGTCTTCTTCTGGCTTCTGGTTGATGCCACCACTACCACCTCACCTTAGAGTGCTTGTTTCTCAAGTCTGAAGGGAGGTTTAATGTGTAGAGAGAGAGAGAGAGAGAGAGAGAGAGAGAGAGAGAGAGAGAGAGAGAGAGAGAGAGAGAGAGAGAGAGAGAGAGAGAGAGAGAGAGAGAGAGAGAGAGAGAGAGAGAGAGAGAGAGAGAGCTCCTTAGAGCCGAGTGTCATGTGACTTATTAAAGAGTGCTCCTCTCCGAAGCCTTTTTTTCTCCTTCTTCATTTTTTAAACAATGAGTCGATGAGGAAAGGAGGAGGAGTAGAAAGGAGGATATGTTTTCTGTTTCGCTCAAGTGCCGGCTGGGGGTCATCAGACGAAGGATCAAGGGTACTGTTGTTGTTGTTGTAATGCAGCACTTTCTTCTAACTAAAGCTTTACTGTGTGTGTGTGTGTGTGTGTGTGTGTGTGTGTGTGCTTGTGTTAGCGGCCGGCTGGGTGAGGGAGTGGGTGGGTTGGACTTATAATGAGGGTTGGATGGTTTAAAAAGCATTTCTGGTTGTTGTTTCTGTTCTAATCGGAGATAAGAACCAATACTCACTGTCAGATGATGTACGCTTGTTATGTTTCATCTTCATGTCTTCATGTCTTCATCTATCTTCATGTGTTCATCTATCTTCATGTGTTCATCTATCTTCATGTCTTCATGTCATCATCCATCTTCATGTCTTCATGTCATCAAATCAAATTTTATTTGTCACATGCGCCGAATACAACAGGTGTAGACCTTACCGTGAAATGCTTACTTACAAATGCCCTTAACCAACAATGCAGTTCAAGAAATAGAGTTAAGAAAATATTTACTAAATAAACTAAAGTAAAAAATTAAATAAAAAGTAACACAATAAAATAACAATAACGAGGCTATATACAGGGGGTATAGGTTAGTCGAGGTAATTTGTACATGTAGGTAGGGGTAAAGTGACTATGCATAGATAATAAACAGTGAGTAGCAGCAGTGTCAATGTAAATCGTGTGGGTGACCATTTGATTAATTGTTCAGCAGTCTTATGGCTTGGGGGTAGAAGCTGTTAAGGAGCCTTTTGGACCTAGACTTGGCGCTCCGGTATCACTTGCTGTGCGGTAGCAGAGAGAACAGTCTATGACTTGGGTGACTGGAGTCTTTGACAATTTTTTGGGCCTTCCTCTGACACGCCTAGTATATAGGTCCGGGATGGCAGGAAGCTTGGCCCCAGTGATGTACTGGGCCGTACACACTGCCCTCTGTAGCGCCTTACGATGCCGAGCAGTTGCCATACTAGGCGGTGATGCATCAGGATCAGGATGCTCTCGATGGTGCAGCTGTAGAACTTTTTGAGGATTTGGTGACCCATGCCAAATCTTTTCAGTCTCCTGAGGGGGAAAAGCTGTTGTCGTGCCCTCTTCACGACTGTCTTGGTGTGTTTGAACCATGATAGTTTGTTGGTGATGTGGACACCAAGAAACTTGAAACTCTCTACCTGCTCCACTACAGCCCTATCGATGTGAATGGGGGCATGTTCGGCCCTCCTTTTCCTGTAGTCCACGATCAGCTCCTTTGTCTTGCTCACGTTGAAAGAGAGGTTGTTGTCCTGGCACCACTCTGCCAGGTCTCTGACCTCCTCCCTATAGGCTGTCTCATCGTTGTCGGTGATCAGGCCTACCACTGTTGTGTTGTCAGCAAACGTAATGATGGTGTTGGAGTCGTGCTTGGCCACAAAGTCATGGGTGAACAGGGAGTACAGAAGGGGACTAAGCACGCACCCCTGAGGGGCCCCCGTGTTGAGGATCAGCGTGGCAGATGTGTTGGTTGCCTACCCTTACCACCTGGAGACGGCCCGTCAGGAAGTACAGGATCCAGTTGCAGAGGGAGGTGTTTAGTCCCAGAGTTCTTAGCTTAGTGATGAGCTTTGTGGGCACTATGGTGTTGAAGCTGTAGTCAATGAACAGCATTCTCACATAGGTGTTCCTTTTGTCCAGGTGGGAAAGGGCAGTGTGGAGTGCGATTTGAGATTGCGTCATCCTTGTATCTGTTGGGGCGGTATGCGAATTGGAGTGGGTCTAGGGTTTCCGGGATGATGGTGTTGATGTGAGCCATGACCAGCCTTTCAAAGCACTTCATGGCTACTGACGTGAGTGCTACGAGGTGGTAGTCATTTAGGCAGGTTACCTTCACTTTCTTGGGCACAGGAACTATGGTGGTCTGTTTGAAACATGTTGGTATTACAGACTCGGTCAGGGAGAGGTTGAAAATGTCAGTGAAGACATTTGCCAGTTGGTCCACGCATGCTCTGAGTACACGTCCTGGTAATCCGTCTGGCCCCGCGGCCTTGTGAATGTTGACCTTTTTAAAGGTCTTGCTCACATCGGCTACGGAGAGCGTGATCACACAGTCGTCCTGAACAGCTAGTGATCTCATGCATGCTTCAGTGTTGCTTGCCTCGAAGCAAGCATAAAAGGCATTTAGCTCGTCTGGTAGGCTTGCATCACTGGGCAGCTTGCGGCTGGGTTTCCCTTTGTAGTCTGTAATTGTTTGCAAGCCCTGCCATATCCAACGAGCGTCAGAGCCGGTGTAGTAGGATTCAATCTTAGTCCAGTATTGACACTTTTTTCTGTTCGATGGTTTGTCTGAGGGAATAGCTGGATTTCTTATAAGCGTCCAAATTAATGTGCCGCTCCTTGATAGCGGCAACTCTAGCCTTTAGCTCGGTGCGGATGTTGCCTGTAATCCATGGCTTCTGGTTGGGATATGTACATACGGTCACTGTGGGGACGACGTCGTCGATGCACTTATTGATGAAGCCGGTGACTGAGGTGGTATACTCCTCAATGCCATTGGATGAATCCCGGAAATATTCCAGTCTGTGCTAACAAAACAGTCCATCTATCTTCATGTCTTCATCTATCTTAATGTCTTCATGTCCTTCTGTGTTTGTGAAATTGTAAATATTACAGTATGCTGGGGTTCTAGAAGTGCACGGTTATTGTAAGGTTCTAGACATGCACAGTTAGTGTTAGGTTCTAGAAGTGCACAGTTACTGTTAGGTTCTAGAAGTAGACGGTTAGTGTTAGGTTCTAGAAGGGCTAGGTTCTAGAAGGGCAGGGTTAGTGTTAGATTCTAGAAGTACACGGGTAGTGTTAGGTTCTAGAAGTGCACGGTTAGTGTTAGGTTCTAGAAGTGCACAGTTATTGTTAGGTTCTAGAAGTGCAAAGTTAGTGTTAGGTTCTAGAAGTGCACGGTTAGTGTTAGGTTCTAGAAGGGCTAGGTTAGTGTTAGGTTCTAGAAGTGCACGGTTAGTGTTAGGTTCTAGAAGTAGACAGTTAGTGTTAGGTTCTAGAAGGGCTAGGTTCTAGAAGGGCAGGGTTAGTGTTAGATTCTAGAAGTACACAGGTAGTGTTAGGTTCTAGAAGTGCACAGTTAGTGTTAGATTCTAGAAGTGCAAAGTTACTGTTAGGTTCTAGAAGTGCATGGTTACTGTTAGGTTCTAGAAGGACTAGGTTCTAGAAGTGTACAGTTAGTGTTAGATTTTAGAAGTGCACAGTTAGTGTTAGGTTCTAGATGTGCACGGTGAGTGTTAGGTTCTAGAAGTGCACGGTGAGTGTTAGGTTCTAGAAGAGCACGGTGAGTGTTAGGATGGTGCACGGTGAGTGTTAGGTTCTAGAAGTGCACAGTTAGTGTTAGGTTCTAGAAGTGCACGGTGAGTGTTAGGTTCTAGAAGTGCACGGTGAGTGTTAGGATGGTGCACGGTGAGTGTTAGGATGGTGCATGGTGAGTGTTAGGCAGAGCTGTGTCACTATGATTAATGTTGGAATGTCATGTGAGATGTTTATACAGTACCGTTGAGATTTAATTATGGAACAAAGAGCAGTCTAGTGTGTGTGTGTGTGTGTGTGTGTGTGTGTGTGTGTGTGTGTGTGTGTGTGTGTGTGTGTGTGTGTGTGTGTGTGTGTGTGTGTGTGTGTGTGTGTGTGTGTGTGTGTGTGTGTGTGTGTGTGTGTGTGTGTGTGCCTGCTCAATTCTGTTAGGGCGCTACACTGGAGTTAAAAAATTACATTTTCCATTTGATTGATATTTTATGAAGAGGCCAATTTATTTATGCTGCAGTTGTCTTGTTTGAATGCATGAATTGACATTGAATTTGCATGCATAGAAATCTGACTTCTCCTGGATGAAGATAATGTTAGTTTCTTTGTCATGTTTTCTTCTAAATGTTTTACTTCTAAGAAGAACATTGTGTTACAGTTTCTCTGTTTTGTTTTCTTCTGAATGTTTGCCTTCCAAGAGCTGGATAATAAGGCTGAGGTTTAAGAAGTGAAGTTTCATGGCCTTGATTAAACACATTCATGAAGTTCTGCTGCTGAAGGTAGGAGAGCATTGGATAGTTGGGAGCATCAAGGAGTTTCATTTTGACAAAGGGCTTCACTTCATGTCTGGCTGAATTTGAGGCATGGACTAGACTAGACCTTATGATGAAATACAATGTTTTTGAGGAATTTGAGGGTCATTGAGTATGTATTCAAATGAGTAATGTAATGTGTGTATGATTTTTACTGATTTTATTTTAATTGATCTTTATTTTAATGAGATTCCATATGTAGGCCTACTGTATTTGACTTCCAATCTGACTTCCAGTGTGAAACGTTATTCATCATGGATCTGTTTTTCTCAGATCTTGTTTTTGAACCAAATACAAGGACACTCTATGGCTAAGGGCTTTACCAAGGGTTGCCATGGTTATTGTTGATTTTAGGCAGATAAAGTTTTGTGCTCTACTTTTGTAATCAATAGTCTCCTTTCAAGTAGTTTGTTGACAACAGAAAAGTTCTCTCACAAAGTTAGTCCTCAAAAATCAATAAAGCTGAGGAAGGAAAAGTTACTCTTCTTTAGATCTCCCGAGTGGCGCAGTGGTCTAAGGCACTGCATCGCAGTGCTAGCTGTGCCACTAGAGATCCTGGTTCGAATCTGTCGTAGCCGGCCGCGACCGGGAGACCCATGGGGCGGCGCACAATTGGCCCAGCGTCGTCCAGGGTAGGGGAGGGAATGGCCGGCAGGGATGTAGCTCAGTTGGTAGAGCATGGCGTTTGCAACGCCAGGGTTGTGGGTTAGATTCCCATGGGGGGCCAGTATGAAAATGTATGCACTCACTAACTGTAAGTCGCTCTGGATAAGAGCGTCTGCTAAATGACTAAAATGTAAATGTAAAATGTTTAGGCCTCACTAGTTAAACTGGGCCTGAGTTCAACACTTCACTAGTTAAACTGGGCCTGAGTTCAACACTTCACTAGTTAAACTGGGCCTGAGTTCAATGCTTCACTAGTTAAACTGGGCCTGAGTTCAACACTTCTTTAGGCTTCACTAGTGGAAGGCTTTGACTATTCCATGGACATGTTTGACTGAGTATCTATTAAGTGTCTATTTCCTGACCACTGCTTCCTGACCACTGCTCCCTGACCACTGCTTCCTGACCACTGCTCCCTGCCAACTGCATGGTCAAGACTAATGACACGTGGTCAAGACTGTTGGTCTTGATGCAGCCTAAAGTCACACCATTCAGCCTAAAGTCACACCATTCAGCCTAAAGTCACACCATTCAGCCTATAGTCACACCATTCAGCCTAAAGTCACACCATTCAGCCTAAAGTCACACCATTCAGCCTATAGTCACACCATTCAGCCTAAAGTCACACCATTCAGCCTAAAGTCACACCATTCAGCCTAAAGTCACACCATTCAGCCTATAGTCACACCATTCAGCCTATAGTCTCACCATTCAGCCTAAAGTCACACCATTCAGCCTATAGTCACACCATTCAGCCTATAGTCTCACCATACAGACTATAGTCACACCATTCAGCCTAAAGTCACACCATACAGCCTATAGTCACACCATTCAGCCTAAAGTCACACCATTCAGCCTAAACTGTAAGTCGCTTTGGATAAAAGCGTCTGCTAAATGGCATATTATATTATTATATTATATTCAGCCTAAAGTCACACCATTCAGCCTAAAGTCACACCATTCAGCCTAAAGTCACACCATTCAGCCTAAAGTCACACCATTCAGCATATAGTCACACCATTCAGCCTATAGTCACACCATTCAGCCTAAAGTCACACCATTCAGCCTATAGTCATACCATTCAGCCTATAGTCACACCATTCAGCCTATAGTGAATCAGTTCTTCACCAATAAGAAGAAGAGACTTGCTTGGGCCAAGAAACACAAGCAATGGTCATTAGACCAGTGGAAATCCATCCTTTGGTCTGTGAGTCCAAATTTGAGATTTTTGGTTCCAACCGGCGTGTCTTTGTGAGACGCAGAGTAGGTTAATGGATGATCTCCGCATATTTGGTTCCCACCGTGAAGCATGGAGGAGGAGGTGTGATGGTGTGGGGGTGGGTGCTTTGCTGGTGACACTGTCAGTGATTTATTTAGAATTCAAGGCACACTTAACCAGCATGGCTACCACAACATTCTGCAGCGATACACACCATCCCATCTGGTTTGCGCTTAGTGGGACTATCATTTGTTTTTCAACAGGACAATGACCCAAAACACACCTCCAGGCTGTGTAAGGGCTATTTGACCAAGAAGGAGAGTGATGGATCGCTGCATCAGATGATTTTTTTGTATTCTCACATGGCAATCATAGACTGAAATACTGCATTCTGGTGTGTGGAATAGAAAGAAGGTGGGTGCTGTGTGGGTGGGAGGTTCTGCCTGTCACTTGTTCTTAACAGGCAGGCGGTCTCTGAACAGGCACTTCTGCTCTCTTTGATCTGAGTGTTTGTAATTCATCTGTGTATCTCACATATTATGTGCCCATTATGACAGAGCAAGACAACTTTCGTAGCAGATAATGACAACATGACAATAACAGTAGCTTTTGAATATGTAATGAAAAGTTGGAGGGTGGTTGGTAATGGAGGACATCAGGTGGATCCACGTCTGGGTGTTGGGCAGAACCCCTAGGTCCTGGAGAACAGGAGCAGAGTTAAAGGGAACAGGGTAGGAGACAGACGTAAACAAGCAAACACACAGGTTACAGGCTGATCAGGTATGTAAAAATACTTATTGAATGATTTAGACATGCAATAATGTTAATGGCAGACAAAAAAAAAGAAAGGATACCTGTCTGTAATTGTTTATGTCAGAGGGGTTGGTGAGTTGTGAGAGAAACTCCAGGGTGGTGTCATACACCTTAACAGTACCTACTTTGCAGCGGAGGTTACTTAATGTGACCCAGTGGTTAGCCTTGAGATTGACTATCTGGACAAACTCCTGGGCCAGTGTTGGTACTGCAGACAGCATGGCGATGCCGGCCACAGCGAGGAGGCCTTCCACTCCTGTATGCTATACCTGCAAAAGAGGTTGAGCATGATCAATTGTACAATTGTCTAACCAGGTGTGTGACGGAAGGATGACCCCCCCAAAGGTCCTCCATCCGGCCACAGAGAGTAGCTGGCCTTACCTCCTTACCTGCCCCTGTTGGACACTAGTGATGAGAACCTCACTAGTGTCTTCTAGTCCAGTGACTGGACTTACCTGCCCTTGTTCCTCCAGTCCAACACAAGCCACCTGTGAGAAAATGTGATGGATTAGTGCAGTGAGGGGAGATATGTACTTTTCAACAGTTTTTGAAGGTATAGCCTACCTCAAGCCGGTCCCCCTCAGACTCAGAGCACAGAGAATCAGAGTGATCCGAACTCACTGGCTCTGGTGGATGGGATACCTCCTGGGTGTCTCGGACAGTCGATGGTCCTAAAGTCATTTGGAGAGGTAAAATTGAAGAGGTACATTTTTATAAGCTCAGCACAACTACCATTTCTTGCTTCCTCAAATGTCAACCAAAGCTTAACATACTTTGTTTCATGGGCTTCACCAAAGTGTAGGGCGTCAAGGCTTTCAGTGGTTGACCGTCCAACTGCTCCAACTGGAGAAGATTGTTGGCTTCCACCTAGGAAGACATAAAGAGAAAAATATCAGTGTTAGGGAAAATAAAACTAGCTTCAGGTTATTGTCTGTGCAAATCTAAATAGTTATTATCTAAGATTTTTATATTCAACTTAACGGATGGCAGAGAAAAATCAGAGGTTTCCCAGGTGTCACCTTCCTTTCGTCCTTCTTCCAACAAACCAAGTCATTCGCCCGGATGTCGAAGCAGTTGGTCCCCTTCTTGACACTGCTCCGGTAGCTCTCCTTCTGTTTCTTCTGTGCCTTGTTGATGTTCAGTCTCACCTTGATTGATAACAGAAATAAATGCAATTATATTTCATATTATTACATCTCTTACATATCTCTTGGAGGGCCAGAAAATAAATGAACAGCGGAAAATAATTTTGACCTGGTCAAAAAACCTCAGTCAACAGCTGCGGCTCCCGTCCGTACAGAAGGCGATAGGGCGAATACTCGGTAGAGGCCTGGAAGATGTTGTTGTGTGCAAAGAGAATTACCTTCAGGTTGTCCTCCCACCGTTCCTGGTACCTTGCTGGTACCTTGCCCATGGCAGTCTTGAGGGTCTGGTTGGTCCGTTCATCCAAAACTGGAGGAGGAGGTAGGAAAGGGATATCTATTGACAATGTAAGATATTGAAATATATCAGATTATGTACCATAATTTTTTTTATTTTTTAATGTAAAAAAAAACATTGGTGACAGAATATAGCCTATAAAATCCGTACCTTGTTCCAGAGTTCACGACCTCGGTCACTCAAGATGACCTCAGGAGAACCGTGGGTGTTGAAGATGAAGTCCATCATCGCCTTGGACGTGGCCTCGCCAATCTCGTCCTTGATGGGTATCATACAATCAAAATCTATTTTTGCTCCAAGCACCCTTTTCAATGGGTTACAGAAGGGAATTTAGAGTTTACTTTACTGACCTTAATGGTATTGCCTCCACCCACTTGGTAAAGTGATCGGTCGCCGTCAGACACCAGCTGTTGCCATTCCTGGATTTCGTGAAGGGTCCGATGAGGTCCACCCCTAACATTTAAAGTGTTAGAGAGAAGATCACTTTATTCTTACCCGTATCTTTGTCATACAGTACGCAGAAGGGTACTGACACACACACACATCATAATAATATGCCATTTAGCAGACGCTTTTATCCAAAGCGACTTACAGTCATGCGTGCATACATTTTTGTGTATGGGTGGTCCCGGGGATCGAACCCACTACCTTGGCGTTACAAGCGCCGTGCTCTACCAGCTGAGCTACAGAGGACCACACACACACACACTCTATAATATTGAGCTCTGTTGTGGTCAAATAAAGTAACCATTATAAAACAACTTATCAGGCTAAAATGTGAATTGTGACACTTACCAATCATGGGCCATGATGAAACAACTGATGGGCTTCAACTCAGCACCACAGTCCTCATCCTCTCAACCTTCTAGCAGGCTAGACAGGTACCTTTAAGCACAAAGTGACGAATAGAATGTGATTGATAAACAAAAGGTTATTTAACTTGGCCAGCTGTCTACATCCTTGAAAATCCCATGCCAGAACAAGCGTAGGTTGATTTAGGCAATTACGCACTTCACTCCGAAATGTCCAGCATGCATCTCGGGCAGCACGTCCTCCTTCTCCTCCTCACTGAAAATCACCCTCCTGCCTGTCTCTGTTCGCCTCTCACTTCCAGCCTTTGTTTCTCAAGTCCTGCAGGCTCTAGTTTTGTCTTATCTTGATTATTGTCTGCAAGGAAATACCTAGTTAAGCTGCGGCTGGTCCAGAACAGAGCGGCACGTCTTGCTCTTCATTGTAATCAGAGGGCTAATATACTGTAAATAAATTATTCCTGTGGAGCTTTGCAGCTCCTTCAGGGTTATCTTTGGTCTCTTTGTTGCCTCTGATTAATGCCCTCCTTGGTGGGCGGCCCTCTCTTGGCAGGTTTTTTGTGGTGCCATATTCTTTCCATTTTTTAATAATGGATTTAATGGTGCTCCGTGGGATGTTCAAAGTTTCTGATATTTTTTTATAACCCAACCATGATCTGTACTTCTCCACAACTTTGTTCCTGACCGGTTTGGAGAGCTCCTTGGTCATCATTGTGCCGCTTGCTTGGTGGTGCCCCTTGCTTAGTGGTGTTGCAGACTTTCAGAACAGGTGTATATATACTGAGATCATGTGACACTTAGATTGCACACAGGTGGACTTTATTTAACTAATTATGTGACTTCTGAAGGTAATTGGTTGCACCAGATCTTATTTAGGGGCTTCATAGCTTTTCCGTTATTTATTTTTTAGAATTTTTTGAAACAAGTTATTTTTTTCATTTCACTTCACCAATTTGGACTATTTTGTGTATGTCCATTACATGAAATCAAAATAAAAATCAATTTAAATTACAGCTTGTAATGCAACAAAATAGGAAAAACGCCAAGGGGGTTGAATACTTTTGCAAGGCACTGTAGTTTTAACCAGGGATGAGGACCACAGCTTTATTGTTCTAGTTCAGTTTATACTTCAGTAACCTATTCCTTGCTCTCTCTACCTCCCTGAATACCCTTCTATTTTCTATGTTAACAAGCCAATTATACTAATGATAAAGGTAAATTGATGTCCTTGTTCCATTTGTGTAATGACAAAAACCGATCCATTATTATGCAATAAGGCTGCCGGCCGAGACGGCATCCCAAGCCGCGTCCTCAGAGCATGTGCAGAGCATCTGGCTGGAGTGTTTACAGACATTTAATCTCTCCATATCCCAGGCTGTTGTCCCCACTTGCTTCAAGATGTCCATGTCACGATCGTCTAAGGAGGAGGACCAATGCGCAGCGTTGAAGGTGAACATATTTATTTAGCGAATGATCACACGATCAAAACAACAGATGATAACGTGATGTCTACGGTTGAACACAAACCAAATAAGAACAAGAAACCACAAACACAAAGGGAAAGACAGACAGTTTAAATATGGCTCCCAATCAGAGACAACCAGCTGACACTCGTTGCCTCTGATTGGGAGTCACTCAGGCCAACATAGAAATACAAACTAGAACTCCCAACATAGCAATAGAATACATAGAATTACACACCCTGGCTCAACATAACAGTGTCCCCAGAGCCAGGGCGTGACAGTACCCCCCCCTAAAGGCGCGGACGCCGACCGCGCCAACTAAATACCACAGGGGAGGGACCGGGTGGGCACTCCGCCTTGGCGGCGGATCCGGCTCCGGGCCTGATCCCCACTCCCTCTCCAACCCCCCAAAGTACCCCTGGTCCGATCTGGCCCCGCTGGCCGGAGCTGGACTGCACACTGATGGAGTGGATTGCTCTAGCTCCGGTGTAACGCATCTGACCGGTGCCGGACCAGGCACCAGTGGAACAGGCACGGGCCGTGCCGGACCGACGACGCACACCACTGGCTTGGTGTGGGGGAACAGGCACGGGCCGTGCTGGACTGACGCGCGCACACCACTGGCTTGGTGTGGGGAGCAGGAGCGGGCCGGACAGGGCTGACGCAAACGCACCACTGACTTGGTGCGGGGAGCAGGAACGGGCCGGACAGGGCTGACGCAACGCACCACTGACTTGGTGCGGGGAGCAAGAACAGGCCGGGCCGAGCTGGCGACACGCACCGTAGACTTGGTGCGGGGAGCAGGAACGGGCCGAGCCGGGCTGACGAAGCGCACCACTGACTTGGTGCGTGGAGCAGGAACGGGCCGAGCTGGGCTGGCGAAACGCACCACTGACTTGGTGCGGGGAGCAGGAGCGGGCCGGACCGGGCTGACGAAGCGCACCACTGACTTGGTGCGGGGAGCAGGAACGGGCCGTGCCGGGCTGACGAAGCGCACCACTGACTTGGTGCGAGTGGCAGGAACAGGCCGGACCGTACTGGGAACACACACCACTGGCCCTACGTGGGGATCAGGAACAGGCCGGACCGGACTGGCAACACACGCCAGTACCTCTCGCCGTGCCTCTACATCCACCATCCCCTCTTCGACCAGTGGCCCCCGTAACCTGGCGGCCTCCTCTGGCAACCCGCTGGGCCGCTCTATCGCGGCCTCCTGCTGCCCCGACGTCGTGAGCCCCCCCCCTAAAAAAATTCTGGGAGTCTCTCTTCCCCGTGGGCCAGGCCTCTATAATTCTCGCCCAACTCTCGCTCTTCTGCTTCCAATCTCCGCCATTCAGCTCCTCATTCGGCTTGACCCAGTCGAAGCTCTTCCTCCACTGTTCCCAAGTCCACCCTCTCTGCTCCTCACTAGGCTGCTTGGTCCAGTTCTGTTGGTTTTTTCTGTCACGATCGTCTAAGGAGGAGGACCAATGCGCAGCGTTGAAGGTGAACATATTTATTTAGCGAATGATCACACGATCAAAACAACAGACGATAACGTGATGTCTACGGTTGAACACAAACCAAATAAGAACAAGAAACCACAAACACAAAGGGAAAGACAGACAGTTTAAATATGGCTCCCAATCAGAGACAACCAGCTGACACTCGTTGCCTCTGATTGGGAGTCACTCAGGCCAACATAGAAATACAAACTAGAACTCCCAACATAGCAATAGAATACATAGAATTACACACCCTGGCTCAACATAACAGTGTCCCCAGAGCCAGGGCGTGACAGTCCACCATTGTTCCTGTACACAAGAAAGCAAAGATAACTGAACTAAATGACTAACGCCCTGTAGCACTCACTTATGTCATCATTAAGTTATTTGAGAGGCTAGGTAGACCTTCCCTGAAGTCGAATGCCCAAAGCGCCCTCTAGTGGCCTCATGGGTGGAATGTTATGAATATTTTTCATAATTTCATAATTATGCAAAATGCAGCAAATCCAGTGTTTCAATGTCAAACGGTTTTGTTATATTTCAGTCTTCTGTGATGTATATAAAGTGTAATATTGGGATACAAACTCAAAATGTAGTATATTTCAACTCTATATCTGATTGCAGTAAAAGTTTTAAGGATTATATCACCTCCACCTTACCCGACACCCTAGACCAATTACAATTTGCACACCGCTCCAACAGACCTACGGACGACGCAATCACTATTGCACTGCACACTGCCCTATCCCACCGGGACAAGATCAATACCTATGTAAGAAAGCTGTTCATCGACTACGGCTCAACCTTCAACACCATAGTGCCCTCCAAGCTCGGGGCCCTGGGTCTGACACCCGCCCTGTGCAACTGGGTCCTAGACTTCCTGACGGGCAGACCTCATTTGGTGAAGGTAGGCAACAACACCTCCGCAACGCTGATCGTCAACACGGGCGCCCCACAGGCTTGCGTGCTCAACCATTACTGCGTGGCCACGCAGGTCTCCAACTCAATCATCATGTTTGCTGACAACACAACAACAAAGAAGGCGAGGTCAGGTGCATGCTGGGACCAAGAGACTGAGAAACAGCTTCTACATTGTCTCCAGGCCATCAGACTGTTAAACAGTCTCCATTAGCCGGCCTCTGCCCAGTAACCTGCCCTGAACTTTAGTCATTGTACTCAACCCTGCACCTGTCACTTTAATAATGTTTACATACTGTTTTACCCACTTTATATGTATAAACTGTATTATAGTCAAGGCTCGTCTACTGCTGTACCTTTTCTATTCATATTTGTTTGTTTATTTGGATCCCCATTAGCTTTTGCAGAGGCAGCAGCTATTCTTCCTGGGGTCCACAAAAAACACTACATTATTCATTCTAATCAGACTGGTTTTTTACATGGGCGATACATTGGAGATAATATAAGGCAAGTACTGGAAACAATAGAACACTATGAAAAATCTGGGAAACCAGGCCTACTATTCATAGCAGACTTCGAAAAGGCATTTGATAAAGTACAACTGGGGTTTATACACTGCTCAAAAAAATTAAGGGAACACTAAAATAACACATCCTAGATCTGAATAAATGAAATAATCTTATTAAATACTTTTTTCTTTACATAGTTGAATCTGCTGACAACAAAATCACACAAAAATGATCAATGGAAATCAAATGTATCAACCCATGGAGGTCTGGATTTGGAGTCACCCTCATAATTAAAGTGGAAAACCACACTACAGGCTGATCCAACTTTGATGTAATGTCCTTAAAACAAGTCAAATGAGCTCTATATCCTCTGGTCTCCAGAATGGCGGGCCAGTCCATAGCATCAATGCCTTCCTCTTGCAGGAACTGCTGACACACTCCAGCCACATGAGGTCTAGCATTGTCTTGCATTAGGAGGAACCCAGGGCCAACCGCACCAGCATATGGTCTCACAAGGGGTCTGAGGATCTCATCTCGGTACCTAATGGCAGTCAGGCTACCTCTGGCGAGCACATGGAGGGCTGTGCGGCCCGCCAAAGAAATGCCACCCCACACCATGACTGACCCACCGCCAAACCGGTCATGCTGGAGGATGTTGCAGGCAGCAGAACGTTCTCCGCGGCGTCTCCAGACTCACGTCTGTCACATGTGCTCAGTGTGAACCTGCTTTCATCTGTGAAGAGCGCAGGACGCCAGTGGCGAATTTGCCAATCTTGGTGTTCTCTGGCAAATAACAAACGTCCTGCACGGTGTTGGGCTGTAAGCACAACCCCCACCTGTGGACGTCGGGCCCTCATACCACCCTCATGGAGTCTGTTTCTGACTGTTTGAGCAGACACATGCACATTTGTGGCCTGCTGGAGGTCATTTTGCAGGGCTCTGGCAGTGCTCCTCCTGCTCCTCCTTGCACAAAGGCGGAGGTAGCAGTCCTGCTGCTGGGTTGTTGCCCTCCTTACGGCCTCCTCCACGTCTCTGATGTACTGGCCTGTCTCCTGGTAGCCCCTCCATGCTCTGGACACTACGCTGACAGACACAGCAAACCTTCTTGCCACAGCTCGCATTGATGTGCCATCCTGGATGAGCTGCACTACCTGAGCCACTTGTGTGGGTTGTAGACTCCGTCTCAAGCTACCACTGGAGTGAAAGCACTGCCAGCATTCAAAAGTGACCAAAACATCAGCCAGGAAGCATAGGAACTGAGAACTGGTCTGTGGTCACCACCTGCAGAACCACTCCTTTATTGGGGGTGTCTTGCTAATTGCCTATAATTTCCACCTGTTGTCTATTCCATTTGCACAACAGCATGTGACATTTATTGTCAATCAGTGTTGCTTCCTAAGTGGAAAGTTTGATTTCACAGAAGTGTGATTGACTTGGAGTTACATTGTGATGTTTAAGTGTTCCCTTAATTTTTTTGAGCAGTGTATATAAATGCCTGGAGCATTTCAATTTTGGACAATCTCTTATATAATATAATAATGGCTATTTCTCAGAAAATTTTAAACTTATGATAAATGTACTATATTACGTATTGGATCACTAAAAAATACATTTTTACATTACCATGTAGTTTACCAATAAAATGGTCTGATGGTGATGTGGATATACAGTGGGGAAAAAAAGTATTTAGTCAGCCACCAATTGTGCAAGTTCTCCCACTTAAAAAGATGAGAGAGGCCTGTAATTTTCATCATAGGTACACGTCAACTATGACAGACAAATTGAGATTTTTTTTCTCCAGAAAATCACATTGTAGGATTTTTAATGAATTTATTTGCAACTTATGGTGGAAAATAAGTATTTGGTCACCTATAAACAAGCAAGATTTCTGGCTCTCACAGACCTGTAACTTCTTCTTTAAGAGGCTCCTCTGTCCTCCACTCGTTACCTGTATTAATGGCACCTGTTTGAACTTGTTATCAGTATAAAAGACACCTGTCCACAACCTCAAACAGTCACACTCCAAACTCCACTATGGCCAAGACCAAAGAGCTGTCAAAGGACACCAGAAACAAAATTGTAGACCTGCACAGGCTGGGAAGACTGAATCTGCAATAGGTAAGCAGCTTGGTTTGAAGAAATCAACTGTCGGAGCAATTATTAGGAAATGGAAGACATACAAGACCACTGATAATCTCCCTCGATCTGGGGCTCCACGCAAGATCTCACCCCGTGGGGTCAAAATGATCACAAGAACGGTGAGCAAAAATACCAGAACCACACGGGGGGACCTAGTGAGTGACCTGCAGAGAGCTGGGACCAAAGTAACAAAGCCTACCATCAGTAACACACTACGCCGCCAGGGACTCAAATCCTGCAGTGCCAGACGTGTCCCCCTGCTTAAGCCAGTACATGTCCAGGCCCGTCTGAAGTTTGCTAGAGTGCATTTGGATGATCCAGAAGAGGATTGACATGCGTTTTTTCTGGATTTTGTTGTTGTTATTCTGTCTCTAAACTGTTCAAATAAACCTACCATTAAAATTATAAACTGATCAATTCTTTGTCAGTTGGCAAACTTACAAAATCAGCAGGGGATCAAATACTTTTTTCCCTCACTGTAGTAATTGAAATTATTGGCAATATCGAAAAGTTTAGTTATAAATGACCCATCAACAATGAATGATGGAGATGAATTGGGTTTTCTGCCTATTATATCATTTAGGCACATGCCAAACTCATTCCACGGAGGGTCGAGTGTCTGCAGGTTTTCACTCCTCCCTTGTACTTGATTGATGACTTAAGGTCATTAATTAGTAAAGAACTCCCCTCACCTGGTTGTCTAGGTCTTAATTGAAAGGAAAAAAACAAAAACCTGCAGACACTATGCCCTCCACAGAATGAGTTTAACACCCCTGATTTAAAGTACACCAAAGTATTTTTCCATTGTGTTTTATGTCATTTATTTTGGTCTGGTAGTATAATTTCTTATTTTTGTTACGTTTAGTAACAACTTTTCTCAATTTACAGCATATCAACCAATCAGCTGAGCAGCCTGACCTGTTTGTCACCTTATTTGCATCATTTGTTTGAACCATACAATGTTTCAATTAATCACCAATCCAGTCTCACAGTTAATTTCTTAACAGGTGCATGCTTGTCAACAATTGTCATGAATACTTTAACTAATACTTTCAGTGCTGCATCTGGATTCACTTCCTCATACACATCAGACCAACATATATTTTTTCAACAAAAGAGTCTTGTGAATTGTTTTGTATGCTCTCTTATACATGACTTTAGGCCAAACCTTTGGCATTTTGGCTTTCCTTTTTATTGCCACATTGTTCTGGTCACTATAGCCAATGGGAACTGATATTGCTTTGGAACAAAGCTCTGCAGCATTAGTGAAGATATGATCAATACAAGTGGATGTCACAGATCCAACACTATTGGTATGCACTGTAGTTGGTTGAGTGAAAACCTGGGTCATATTACAGGCATTAGTCACAGTTAGAAGCTTGCTCTTGAGAGGACAGCTAGTTGCTAACAAGTCAATGTTCAGGTTGCCCATAAAATAGATCTTGCTGTTATCACACACACTGACGGTTAGCACAAAATAAGAGGCTTAAGATGAGGCAGGTAAACTTGCAACCACAACACTTGAACAATATTTGACATGAAATAATTTAGCAGACACTCTTATCCAGAGCGACTTACAGTTAGTGAGTGCATACATACTGGCCCCCCATGGGAATCAAACCCACAACCCTGGCGTTGCAAACGCCATGCTCTACCAATTGAGCTACACGGGACTCTCTAATATTTACAGGAATATGGTTCTGAACATATACTGATACACCTCCCCCACAGGCATTCCTGTCTTTTCTGTAGATGTTATATCCTTGTATTGCTACTGCTGTATCAAAGGAATTATCTAAGTGAGTTTCAGAGATGGTCAGTATATGAATGTTATCCGATGTTAGCAAGTTAGTGATTTCATTAACCTTATTTCTAAGGCTACATATATTAATATGGGCTATTCTTATCCCTTTCCTGTGTAGCTTATTGGACATAGATAAAGTATGGTGAAAAACATATAAGTAAAATAAAAATAGTTAAACATAGTTTAGCTAATAGTCAGTCAATGTGATGCTGGGCTGAAGCTACTGACCTGGAAGCTTGGCTCTCTCACTCCTCCCAGGCTTTTGGGAGGGAGGGTGGACAATGATCTTGTCGCAACAGATATAAGCAATATCCCCACACTCTCTGGCAGCTTTCATAGCTGAGATAAGTTATTTCCACCTCTGGCGCCCAGCTTCAGAGAAGTCCTTGTTGAGGAAGATGTTGGTTCCTCTCAATAATTTTTTCGCTGCACCTGTGATAACGTCTGCTGGTAGACATCTTGTTGTTGATTTAAAAGATCACGCACCTGTGTGAAATACTGTCTTATCCATTATTCCAACCTTCTTTACTTTTGGGCAGCATGATGGTAGCAGCATAGGCTAATGCTGGTATACTCAACGCAATTCCAGCCAGCACGGCTGGCAGGGCTGATGGAAACAGCAACAAACAACAGGAAACAGCTACAAGCCCGGGACTATCCGCGGTCCAAGCCACAAGGGCTAACCGCGTCGCGGGCTGTGTTCAAACTGTCAAGGGAAACCTAGCTAGCTTGATAGCTAGCTGCTTCACCAAAGCAGCAGCTCTTTCAGACTTTAGGGTTTGGCAGCAACCCAGGACAGATAGCAGCAGTCTGAGGCTAACCACGTCGCGGGATCCAAATTAAATAGGTAGGCTAGTAAACACTTTTACAGAAACGTTCAAAAACAACAAACCGAGCTCTCTGTCGTTCCAGTATGGATATACTGTCCATACTGTCTATACACACCATTATAAACACTGAGTGTACAAAACATTAGGAAGACCTGCTCTTTCCATGACAGGTGACCAGGTGTTTCCAGGTATTGATTTCACCTGTTAAATCCACTTCAATCAGTGTAGATGAAGGGGGAGGAGACGGGTTAAAGAAGGATTTTTAAGCCTTCAGACAATTGAGACATGGATTGTGTATGTGTGCCGTTCAGAGGGTGAATGGGCAAGACAAAATATTTAAGTGCCTTTGAACAGGGGTATGGTAGTAGGTGCCAGTCTGAGGGTTTTGGCAGAATCTGAAGGATGATGACAGAGCGTACTGAGGGAGGACAATGACGTGATGTGTCCTGCACCAAAAGGAGTTTCTGTGATGAAACAACTGGCTGGATTGTTGGAGGAGCAACTTTCAGTGCTTATAGATAGATGGCCCAGACTGCCTCCCAAACATCATGATTATAGATAGATAGATAGATAGATAGATAGATAGATAGATAGATAGATAGATAGATATATATATATAGAGAGAGAGATAGAGAGAGAGAGAGAGAGAGAGAGAGAGAGAGAGAGAGAGAGAGAGAGATAGATAGATAGATAGATAGATAGATAGATAGATAGATAGATAGACCAGACTGCCCCCTTATTATACTGAACAAAAATATAAACGCAAAAAAAAAAACTATTTCCAAGATTTTACTGAGTTACAGTTCATATGAGGAATCAGTCAATTTAAATAAATTCATTAGGCCCTAATCTATGGATTTCACATGACTGGAAATACAGATATGCATCTGTTGGTCACAGATACCTAAAAAAAAAAATGGGCCTCACAATGGGCCTAAGGATCTCATCACCGACCAATCAGCCTGTTATCAACCCTTAGTAAACTTGTGAAAAAAATGGTGTTTGATCAGATACAATGCTATTTTACAGTAAACAAATTGACAACAGACTTTCAGCACACTTATAGGGAAGGACATTCAACAAGCACAGCACTTACACAAATGACTGATGATTGGCTGAGAGAAATTGATGATAAAAAGATTGTGGGGACTGTTTTGTTAGACTTCAGTGCGGCTTTTGACATTACCGATCATAGTCTGCTGCTGGAAAAATTTATGTGTTATGGCTTTACACCCCCTGCTATATTGTGGATAAAGAGTTACCTGTCTAACAGAACACAGAGGGTGTTCTTTAATGGAAGCCTTTGAGACATGGATTGTGTATGTGTGCCATTCAGAGGGTGAATGGGCAAGACAAATGATTTAAGTACCTTTGAAAAGGGTATGGTAGTAGGTGCCAGGTGCACTGGTTTGTGTCAAGAACTGCAACGCTCCTGGGTTTTTCAAGCTCAACAGTTTCCCGTGTGTATCAAGAATGGTCCACTACCCAAAGGACATCCAGCCAACTTGACGAATTAAGGCTGTTATGTGGGCAAAAGCGGGAGCAACTCAATACAAGGAAGGTGTTCTTAATGTTTGGTACAATCAGTGTATAATCAGTGTATATACTGTATTTAATAGTTGACAGAATAAGCAGCTATAGGTCTCCTCTCCTCTCCTCTCCTCTCCTCTCCTCTCCTCTCCTCTCCTCTCCTCTCCTCTCCTCTCCTCTCCTCTCCTCTCCTCTCCTCTCCTCTCCTCTCCTCTCCTCTCTTCTCCTCTCCAGAGAGAGCAGGAGGAGTGCACCTTGACAGTCCCTCTATATTAGATGTAGGCAACTAGATTCAGCTGCTGGCCGATTTTTGTTGGAGCAGATGGTTGGGGGGCCGGAACATAATTATAATCATTTTGAACACTGCAAATTGACCACAACTAAGCCCAAAAAGAGATGGTATTTGAAAATAAGAATAATTTCATGCCTTGATTACATTGAGACACGATCACATTCTGTATGCCTCTTTCTTTTTTCGTGGGAATACTTGGGAACAGATTTCCTCAACTAAACTATTTTCTAGCTAAATTCCTGGTGATTTTACAGTCTTTTTGACCAAAAATGATATGTATATTTTTTACTAAAAACTTTGGGGTGCCAAAACAAAGAATCACTTGAGGGTGGGTTTTGGGAGAGGAGAGGAGAGGAGAGGAGGGGAGGGGAGTGCCGAGCAGAGCAGGAGAAGTGTAGTCTGACTGCCCTCTACTGTTTAATGCCAGTCATAGAATATTTATGTCCAATTCATTTTCACTTCCACATTCATCCTCTGTCCTCTCTTTTGTCTTTACAACAGAGATAGGGTTTTCAGTCTCTACAGACCGATAGGGTTTTCAGTCTCTACAGACCGATAGGGTTTTCAGTCTCTACAGACCGATAGGGTTTTCAGTCTCTACAGACATATAGGTTTTTCAGTCTCTACAGACCGATAGGGTTTTCAGTCTCTACAGACCGATAGGGTTTTCAGTCTCTACAGACTCATAGGGTTTTCAGTCTCTATAGACCGATAGGGTTTTCAGTCTCTACAGACCGATAGTGTTTTCAGTCTCTACAGACCAATCAGATTTTCAGTCTCTACAGACCGATAGGGTTTTCAGTCTCTACAGACCGATAGGGTTTTCAGTCTCTACAGACTCATAGGTTTTTCAGTCTCTACAGACTCATAGGGTTTTCAGTCTCTACAGACCGATAGAGTTTTCAGTCTCTACAGACCGATAGGGTTTTCAGTCTCTACAGACCGATAGGGTTTTCAGTCTCTACAGACCGATAGGGTTTTCAGTCTCTACAGACCGATAGGGTTTTCAGTCTCTACAGACTCATAGGGTTTTCAGTCTCTATAGACCGATAGGGTTTTCAGTCTCTACAGACCGATAGGGTTTTCAGTCTCTACAGACCGATAGGGTTTTCAGTCTCTACAGACCGATAGGGTTTTCAGTCTCTACAGACCGATAGGGTTTTCAGTCTCTATAGACCGATAGGGTTTTCAGTCTCTGCAGACAGATAGGTTTTTCAGTCTCTACAGACACATAGGGTTTTCAGTCATGTTTTAACAGCTGTTGTTCATGGTCATAAGAATATTCAGTCTGGTCATAAAACAGAACTCATACAGTCGGTAGTTATCTGTATGTTCTTGTGGAGAGTGTGGTGGTATTTCCCAAGCTCTCTGTATAGACACAGCCCAGTAGTTTACAATGGAAAAAAAAAAGTTGGATAATCACACACCTGAACACATCAAAGGAAGCACACTACACATTACTATACCATTTTGTTGGTAGCTTCCTCAGATAGATCGATAAGAAGTCTATAAAGCATAACCTTACTTTCCTAAATGTCTATTAATTACAATCCACATAATAATTAACATGTCCTGTTGCTGCAGGAGTATTTTCCTGCTGTGAGAAATTGGGTCAAATTAAAATAGGCCATCTGTAAGAGGTCTGTAGAGCCGTACTTTCCTATTGTGTGGTGGTGGTGTTGTCGGCTCAGTTTGAGGGTGAGACTTCCCCTTGTTTCTTCTTCTTCTTCTTCTTCTTCTTCTTCTTCTTCTTCTTCTTCTTCTTCTTCTTCTTCTTCTTCTTCTTCTTCTTCTTCTTCTTCTTCTTCTTCTTCTTCTTCTTCTTCTTCTTCTTCTTCTTCTTCTTCTTCTTCTTCTTCTTCTTCTTCTTCTTCTTCTTCTGTTTATAAAGGTGCATGCCACCACCTACTGTGCTGTACTCCCCCTGGTTGTAGGACTACCTATTGCGTTTGGTGAGAATTATGGCTCCCCCTGGTTGTAGGACTACCTGCTGATAAGGTGTGCTTTAAATTTGGAGGGGGAGACACACCCCAAATGGTTGACTAGGTGCACACCAACAGATAAATAACTTGACACTTTCTGTATTATTTTAAGATAAGGTGTGCTCTATCTGACTGTTATCTCAGTGCTCCCATGTTGCTGGAGGAATCTACTGTAGCTAGCAGACCTGGG
Source organism: Coregonus clupeaformis (assembly GCF_020615455.1). NCBI lineage: Eukaryota > Metazoa > Chordata > Actinopteri > Salmoniformes > Salmonidae > Coregonus > Coregonus clupeaformis. The sequence continues at coordinate 20,916,349 of NC_059203.1, read as the reverse complement.
TTCAAATACTATTTGAAATTGGTTCTAGCCTCCCTGGAGTGCCAGATTTTGTAATTTGCACGTTTTTTGGACTATCCTATCGGTTCATCAGGCAAGCTCAATCAAGCTCAGATACAGTATTTGAATTGATTTCAAATATTATTTGAACCCAGGTCTGGTTCCTGTTCCTGTGGTTCTAATGTATTTTCTCCTAGAAAAGGTGTGACTTCACAGGCTGCTAGAGGAAGCTAGGTCTAATCTGTGTGTTCCTGTGTGTCCCTGTGTGTTCCTGTCTCTTCCTGTGTGTCCCTATGTCTTCCTGTGTGTCCCTGTGTGTTCCTGTGTCTTCCTGTGTGTCCCTGTGTGTTCCTGTGTCTTCCTGTGTGTTCCTGTGTGTCCCTGTGTGTCCCTGTGTGTTCCTGTCTCTTCCTGTGTGTCCCTATGTCTTCCTGTGTGTCCCTGTGTGTTCCTGTGTCTTCCTGTGTGTCCCTGTGTGTTCCTGTGTGTCCCTGTGTGTTCCTATGTCTTCCTGTGTGTCCCTGTGTGTTCCTGTGTCTTCCTGTGTGTCCCTGTGTGTTCCTGTGTGTCCCTGTGTGTTCCTATGTCTTCCTGTGTGTCCCTGTGTGTTCCTGTGTGTCCCTGTGTGTCCCTATGTCTTCCTGTGTGTCCCTGTGTCTTCCTGTGTGTCCCTGTGTGTTCCTCTGTGTCCCTGTGTGTTTCTGTGGTTGGTGTGATCAAAGTGTCCTGGTGGTTGGAAAGAGAGAGAGACAAAGCATCATAGACTTGTTCACTCGAGTCTGTATCAGCTCTGTTTCAGTTCAGTGTGATGTGTGTGTCTGTGTGTGTCTCTGTGTTTATGTGTGTGTGTGTGTGTGTTCATCAGCTCTGCATCAACTCACTATGACACATTTTTGATCCCATCAGGGGAGACACTTGACACAACTAGTGCAGAGATGGGAAAATAGCAGACATGCCAATTAGAGAGAGAGGGGGGAGGAAGAAAGGAGGAGAGGGGGAAGGATGTAAGATGGAGAGAGGAGAGGAGAGGGAGGGAGAGAGAGAGAGAGAGAGAGAGAGAGAGAGAGAGAGAGAGAGAGAGAGAGAGAGAGAGAGAGAGAGAGAGAGAGAGAGAGAGAGAGAGAGAGAGAGAGAGAGAGAGAGAGAGAGAGAGAGAGAGAGAGAGAGAGAGAGAGAGAGAGAGAGAGAGAGAGAGAGAGAGAGAGAATATTAGATAAAGTTCTCAACTTTCTTCTCCAAAGCAGTGGAATCCTGCAGATTTTAGTCATTTTCAAAAACCCTATGCTCTGGGCTTGAGGATGGTCAGGAAGAACAATCACCACTGCTTCTTTATGGAGGTAGTATTCTCATACCTCAGGACTCATGTTGCAATATGACATCATCAAACACAGCGGAGAGACTTCCTGCTTACCAACAGCATAATTCAAATCTGCTGCTATAAGCTCTTCCCAATGTGAGAGACCATGAGGTATAAGTGGTATGTAGTGAGTTGTTTAGTGAGCTGTTTAGTGTTTAGTGAGCTGTTAAGTGTTTAGCGAGGTGTTTAGTGTTTAGTGATGTGTTTAGTGAGATGTTTAGTGTTTAGTGAGCTGTTTAGTGTTTAGTGAAGTGTTTAGTGAGCTGTTTAGTGAGCTGTTTAGTGTTTAATGAGGTGTTTAGTAAGCTGTTTAGTGTTTAATGAGGTGTTTAGTGTTTAGTGAGCTGTTTAGTGAGGTGTTTAGTGTTGAGTGTTTAGTGAGCTGTTTAGTGTATAGTGAGGTGTTTAGTGAGGAGTTTAGTAAGCTCTTTAGTGTTTAGTGAGCTGTTAAGTGTCTAGTGAGGTGTTTAGTGAGCTGTTTGGTGAGGTGTATAGTGTTTAGTGAGGTGTTTAGTGTTTAGTAAGCTGTTTAGTGAAGTGTTTAGTGTTTAGTAAGCTGTTTGGTGTTTAGTGAGGTGTTTAGTGAGCTGTTTAGTGAGGTGTATAGTGTTTAGTGAGGTGTTTAGTGTTTAGTAAGCTGTTTAGTGAAGTGTTTAGTGTTTAGTAAGCTGTTTAGTGTTTAGTGAGGTGTTTAGTGTTTAGTGAGCTGTTTAGTGTTTAGTGAGGTGTTTAGTGTTTAGTAAGCTGTTTAGTGAAGTGTTTAGTAAGCTGTTTAGTGTTTAGTGAGGTGTTTAGTGTTTAGTGAGCTGTTTAGTGTTTAGTGAGGTGTTTAGTGTTTAGTGAGGTGTTTAGTGAGCTGTTTAGTGAGGTGTTTAGTGTTTAGTGAGGTGTTTAGTAAGCTCTTTAGTGTTTAGTGAGCTGTTTAGTGAAGTGTTTAGTGTTTAGTGAGCTGTTTAGTGAGGTATTTAGTGAGCTGTTTAGTGAAGTGTTTAGTGTTTAGTGAGCTGTTTAGTGAGGTGTTTAGTGAGCTGTTTAGTGAGGTGTTTAGGGAGGTGTTTAGTGCTTGGAGTAGAACTTCTCAACTTGTTTCCGCCCACAGTGAGTGAAGCCCTATCATTTATGTATGTAAACTGAGGGGTGGGTTTGGCATATGTAACTACTATCACTGAATGACTTGAATTCGTTCTGTTGTAATCTCCCGCTAGAATGACATAGAGAATATTAGATAAAGTTCTCAACTTTCTTCTCCAAAGCAGTGGAATCCTGCAGATTTTAGTCATTTTCAAAAACCCTATGCTCTGGGCTTGAGGATGGTCAGGAAGAACAATCACCACTGCTTCTTTATGGAGGTAGTATTCTCATACCTCAGGACTCATGTTGCAATATGACATCATCAAACACAGCGGAGAGACTTCCTGCTTACCAACAGCATAATTCAAATCTGCTGCTATAAGCTCTTCCCAATGTGAGAGACCATGAGGTATAAGTGGTATGTAGTGAGTTGTTTAGTGAGCTGTTTAGTGTTTAGTGAGCTGTTAAGTGTTTAGCGAGGTGTTTAGTGTTTAGTGATGTGTTTAGTGAGATGTTTAGTGTTTAGTGAGCTGTTTAGTGTTTAGTGAAGTGTTTAGTGAGCTGTTTAGTGAGCTGTTTAGTGTTTAATGAGGTGTTTAGTAAGCTGTTTAGTGTTTAATGAGGTGTTTAGTGTTTAGTGAGCTGTTTAGTGAGGTGTTTAGTGTTGAGTGTTTAGTGAGCTGTTTAGTGTATAGTGAGGTGTTTAGTGAGGAGTTTAGTAAGCTCTTTAGTGTTTAGTGAGCTGTTAAGTGTCTAGTGAGGTGTTTAGTGAGCTGTTTGGTGAGGTGTATAGTGTTTAGTGAGGTGTTTAGTGTTTAGTAAGCTGTTTAGTGAAGTGTTTAGTGTTTAGTAAGCTGTTTGGTGTTTAGTGAGGTGTTTAGTGAGCTGTTTAGTGAGGTGTATAGTGTTTAGTGAGGTGTTTAGTGTTTAGTAAGCTGTTTAGTGAAGTGTTTAGTGTTTAGTAAGCTGTTTAGTGTTTAGTGAGGTGTTTAGTGTTTAGTGAGCTGTTTAGTGTTTAGTGAGGTGTTTAGTGTTTAGTAAGCTGTTTAGTGAAGTGTTTAGTAAGCTGTTTAGTGTTTAGTGAGGTGTTTAGTGTTTAGTGAGCTGTTTAGTGTTTAGTGAGGTGTTTGGTGTTTAGTGAGCTGTTTAGTGAGGTGTTTAGTGTTTAGTGAGGTGTTTAGTAAGCTCTTTAGTGTTTAGTGAGCTGTTTAGTGAAGTGTTTAGTGTTTAGTGAGCTGTTTAGTGAGGTATTTAGTGAGCTGTTTAGTGAAGTGTTTAGTGTTTAGTGAGCTGTTTAGTGAGGTGTTTAGTGAGCTGTTTAGTGAGGTGTTTAGGGAGGTGTTTAGTGCTTGGAGTAGAACTTCTCAACTTGTTTCCGCCCACAGTGAGTGAAGCCCTATCATTTATGTATGTAAACTGAGGGGTGGGTTTGGCATATGTAACTACTATCACTGAATGACTTGAATTCGTTCTGTTGTAATCTCCCGCTAGAATGACAGAGTGAGAGAAGTAAGAGCTACACATGAAATGTGTAGGCTACCTGTACGTCTTTTTTTATGGGGCAACACTCATAAAAACAGTCATAAAACTGTTGTTTTATAAAAATGTTGAATGTAATGGTCTGTCCTTGTAGGCTATGTAGCAATGTCACATTTTATTTCATTTTAGACAAAGCCTTTTCAACAACAACAAAACATGCCTAACCTCAGACCACATGACACTAACCTCAGACCACATGACACTAACCTCAGACCTCATGAGACTAACCTCAGACCTCATGATAATAACCTGGATAAATAAAGGTTAAATATAATTTTAAAAAATCCATCACAAACAGCACACTAGATGCTCAAACATCAAGCATTACATCTGGACAAAACTCTCAGGCCTAGATTCAATCAGTTTAGAGTTAACCCGCGTAAAACCGACCCCAGCAAAGCAGATCATTGTTTTTATTTACGCGATATGTCAGAGGTAGGGATGTGCATCTTTCCCTTTCAAGACGATTCAATACATATCTAGATGGGATACGATACAGGAATGATACGTTTTAGTTTGAAACGATTCGGTGCGATTCGGTTTGATTAGAGAACGAATTGGTGCGTTTCGGTTTCAAGCGACAAGATACGATTCGATGGACTAACATTTGTTGCGTGAACACATTCTTTTTAAATTCTAAAGTCAAATCTGCTGCAGATGGAGTTCATGAGCTGGTCCTCTCTTAGCTGGATCTGTCTGAGCTGGGCCTCTCTGAGCTGGATCTGTCTGAGCTGGGCCTCTCTGAGCTGGATCTGTCTGAGCTGGGCCTCTCTGAGCTGGATCTGTCTGAGCTGGATCTGTCTGAGCTGGGCCTCTCTGAGCTGGATCTGTCTGAGCTGGGCCTCTCTGAGCTGGATCTGTCTGAGCTGGGCCTCTCTGAGCTGGATCTGTCTGAGCTGGATCTGTCTGAGCTGGGCCTCTCTGAGCTGGATCTGTCTGAGCTGGATCTATCTGAGCTGGATCTGTCTGAGCTGACTTCTGTGTGTGTGTGTGTGTGTGTGTGTGTGTGTGTGTGTGTGTGTGTGTGTGTGTGTGTGTGTGTGTAAATGGTGTATGTACTATGTAATCACCTGAGCTGAGCTGTCCCCCCACTTAGGTTCAGAAATCACCATCACCCACTAATTAAGTAGTCATTTTTGTCGATTAAGTGTTTGAGCTAGTAATGTATCAATATTTACTGTTTACAAATGAGCTATGACATAGCCAATGAATATATAGCAAAACTTTAGATTTCACCCCCATCTCAAAAACGAATGGTTTTGACCGCATGGATGTTTTTACGGAGTGATCTTCTCCTCTCCCTTCGGCCATGAACTGCGCTTCGCAAAAGTGATTGCTCTCCTCGTTATGAAATTATGAACTTTACCCTATATACAGTATCTAAAAATGACCATATACACGGATTGTTTAAAGCAAAACTACCAAAACTATTGCTGATGTGGAACCTGAACATTCAAAATGAAATCTATTGTAAGCCCTGTCAGGTATACCCATATAAGAGTTGTTTCTTCGGTAGCTTACTTTTATTCTGGTAAAACACAATTTTCAACAGCGCATAGATAACAATAACCTCAAATCAAATCAAATTGTATTCGTGACATACAACATGTTTAGCAGATGTTATTGCGGGTGTAGCGAAATGCTTGTGTTTCTAGCTCCAACAGTGCAGTAATATCTAACAATACACAACAACACACACAATATACACAATCTAAAAGTAGAATTATTAAGGAATGGAATTAAGGAATATATAAATATTATAAATATTAGGATGAGCAGTGTCGGAGTGGCATAGACTAAAATACAGTAGAATAGAATACAGTATATACATATGAGATGAGTAATGCAAAAATATGTAAACATTATTAAAGTGACTAGTGTGCCATTATTAAAGTGGCCAGTGATTTCAAGTCTATGTATATGGGGCAGCAGCCTCTTAAGGTGCAGGGTTACGTAACCGGGTGGAAGCCACCTAGTGATGGCTATTTAACAGTCTGATGGCCTTGAGATAGAAGCTGTTTTTCAATCTCTCGGTCCCAGCTTTGACACACCTGTACTGACCTCGCCTTCTGGATGATAGTGGGGTGAACAGGCAGTGGCTCGGGTGGTTGTTGTCCTTGATGATCTTCTTGGCCTTCCTTTGACATCGGGTGCTGTAAGGTGTCCTGGAGGGCAGGTAGTTTGACCCCGGTGATGCGTTGGGCAGACCGCACCACCCTCTGGAGAGCCCTGCGGTTGCGGGCGGTGCAGTTGCCGTACCAGGCGGTGATAAAGCCTGACAGGATGCTTTCAATTGTGCATCTGTAAAAGCAAATTACATCGGTTGTCACTCAACTAATAAAGCCTAATATCACGCAAGCCATTTTAGCATTTGAATGCAGATCAGGAACAGGCCGCCTACCTCTCGTTCGTGCGAAGCTGGCCACAGTGCGGAGTTTGACTAAGCTACTGATAGTGCCTGGGGTTGTTCGGCATGCAAAATGACTTGTATATCAATGACTGTCGACACAGTTACATACAGTTCGACACTGAAGGAGAGGACGCATCAGTTGTCACAAAAGATGAGGTATTTTTGGAAGGTAGAAAGAATGTGATATGAGCAACAACAAAAAATATTAACCGGCGATTCATGATGTTTGAATCGATTTTTCTGACCGATGCATGCTACATTTGGATTGGTTTGGGGTCCATGGACTGATGCACTTGTATCTTAAACGTTTGAATCGATGCGTTGGAGGTGTAACTGCACTGTCAAAACTCTTGAAGTTATAAAATCATTTATTTAGAAGATTAATACAGTGCATTCGGGAAAGTATTCAGACCCCTTGACTTTTTCCACATTTTGTTATGTTACAGCCTTATTCTAAAATTGATTAAATCGTTTTTTCCCCCCATCAATCTAAACACACTACCCCATAATGACAAAGCAAAAACAGGTTTTTATAAATATTTGCAAATTTATTCAAAATAAAACACTGAAATATCACATTTACAATAGTATTCAGACCCGTTACTCAGTACTTTGTTGAAGCACCTTTGGCAGCGATTACGGCCTCGAGTCTTCTTGGGTATGACGCTAGAAGCTTGGCACACCTGTAGTATTTGGGGAGTTTCTCCCATTCTTCTCTGTAGATCCTCTCAAGCTCTGTCCGGTTGGATAGGGAGCATTGCTGCACAGCTATTTTCAGGTCTCTCCAGAGATGTTCGATCGGGTTCAAGTCCGGGCTCTGGCTGGGCCACTCAAGGACATTCAGAGACTTGTCCCGAAGCCACTCCTGCGCTGTCTTGGCTGTGTGCTTAGGTTCGTTGTTCTGTTTGAAGGTGAACCTTCGCCCCAGTCTGAGGTCCTGAGCTCTCTAGATTTCATCAAGGATCTCTCTGTAATTTGCTCCGTTCATCTTTCCCTTGATCCTGACTAGTCTCCCAGTCCCTGACTCTGAAAAACATCCCCACAGCATGATGCTGCCACCACCATGCTTCACCGTAGGGATGGTGGCAGGTTTCCTCCAGACGTGACGCTTGAGAGTTCAATTTTGGTTTCATCAGACCAGAGAATCTTGTTTCTCATGGTCTGAGAGTATTTAGGTGCCTTTTGGTAAACTCTAAGCGGGCTGTCATGTGCCTTTTACTGAGGAATGGCTTCCATCTGGCCAATCTACCATAAAGGCCTGATTGGTGGTGTGCCGCAGAGATGGTTGTCCTTCTGGAAGGTTCTCCCATCTCCACAGAGGAACTCTACAGCTCTGTCAGAGTGACCATCGGGTTATTGGTCACCTCCCTGACCAAGGCACTTCTCCCCTGATTGCTCAGTTTGGCCTGGGCGGCCAGCTCTAGGAAGCGTCTTGGTGGTTCTAAACTTCTTCCATTTAAGAATGATGGAGGCCACTGTGTTCTTGAGGACCTTCAATGCTGCAGAAATGTTTTGGTACCCTTCCCCATATCTGTGCTTTGATACAATCCTGTCTCTGAGCTCTACAGACAATTCCTTCAACCTCATGGCTTAGTTTTTGCTCTGACATGCACTGTCAACTGTGGGACCTTATATAGACAGGTGTGTGCCTTTCCAAATCATGTCCAATCAATTGAATTTACCACAGGTGGACTCCAATCAAGTTGTAGAAACATCTCAAGGATGATCAATGGAAACAGGATGCACCTGAGCTCAATTTCGAGTCTCATAGCAAAGGGTCTGAATACTTAAGTAAATAAGGTATTTCTCTTTTTTATATTTAATTCATTTGCAAAAATTACTACAAACTTGTTTTTGCTTTGTCATTATTGGGTATTGTGTGTAGATTGCTGAGGAAAAATGTTTATTTTATACATTTTAGAATAAGGCTGTAACATAACAAAATATGGAAAAAGTCAAGGGGTCTGAATACTTTCCGAATGCACTGTACATAGTTGGTCCATTTTGGTTTGCTAATATTTTTTGGTATTGCAGCATGGATGTCCAATAACACAGAAAAAGTCATTTATTATCCACACAAGTTATCATGATTCCCCGGTATCTTGCCATAGAAATCTCTCTGGAGATGTCACGCCCTGGCTCTGGGGACTCTTAAATGTTGAGTCAGGGTGTGTAGTTTCTATGTTGTGTTTTTCTATGTTTAGTTCTAGATCGTTTAGATCTATGTTGGCCGGTGTGGTTCCCAATCAGAGGCAGCTGTAGCTCGTTGTCTCTGATTGGGGACCATACTTAGATAGCCTGTTGGCACTAGTGGGTTGTGGGATCTTGTTCCGTGTAAGGTATGTTGGTTGTATGCTACCTTGGACTTCACGTTTAGTTTCATTTGTTATTTTGTCGTTGTGGTGTTTATTCTATATAAATAAACATGTACGCATATCACGCTGCGCCTTGGTCCGTCCCGTTCATAAACGATCGTGACAGGAGATTACAATTTCAGTCATCTTTTGTTTGTTAAATTCGTCCCACGGATTAACTCTGAGTAATCAACCCAGTGCATTTTCTAGTGTATAATTATCATATTATTAGGATGGTCATCAGTCTAGTAAGAAATGAGGCCCACAGTCAGTCAACCAGACAGTGTACTAATCAGAAATCAGACTTGGGCGCTGTGTCAAAAATGGCACCCTATTCCCTTTAGAGTACACTACTTTTGACCAGGGTCCATTGGGCTCTAGTCAAAAGTAGTGCACTGTATACTGTAGGGTACATGGTGCCATTTGGGATGTAGACTTGATCTGGTGAGTACAGTAATCGGTAATTACTAAGATTATTATTATTTATGACTAATAATTTATGAGTAACACTAAGATGATGCTCATTACTACTAAGGGGATACTAACAAGAAGAAGAAACTGCAACTTGAAAATATAATTAGTTTAAGTGGTATTTCAATTTAAAATGAAACGCTATACTGTAGCCCACTTTACATTATAAAAGAAAACGGTACCCCTCAGCGGATTTACTTTGACAATATCTGATAGGACACCGCTAGTAATAAATTGTAGCTACAGTAATATAGAGAAGACATTATTGTTTTCCCTGAAGGCGAACAAAACCAATTGCTTTACATACAGTAGATTACGTTCCGTGGCCACTTACAGCGACTGATGGCTAGCAGAGACAGAATAGAGAAGCAGAAGAAGAAGAAGCGAAGGGAATTCCCACGTTGGGGGGTGCAATGAAGGTGATCTGATCATTTATAATCTAATTTAAAGAGGCGATCTGCAGTTCAAACAATTACAAAGCGGGCACCCTGACAATGTTTTTCTAATCATATAATTTAAGAGATCATAAACTAGTCTACAGCATTGTAGCTTTCTCTTTTCATCCACACATGGCAAACAAAACGTGTTGGCTAACAACCAATATTTGGGGATATATTTTTGTCCATACAATGTGTTTTGATAATTTATTAACAGTTTATTAACAGTTTATTAACAGTTTATTAACAGTTTATTAACAGTTTATTAACAGCAATTCAAATGGTTGTACTACCCTCAATAAAGCAACATAGCTAAAATGAATGAGAAATTGAGAATGAATAACAACTTTAATCAGGTTAAACAATATGGCCGTCTCAGCTCAGTCTAAAATCACTAAGCCAGATGAAAAATAGGTCAAGAAACCCAAGATAGGTAGCTGGTTGGATAGAAGTCACCAGGGGTACTCTGCTCCGGTCAGAGAGCAAGCAGACGACAGAAACAGTGCCCGAAGTTCACATATAACTACAGTACATGGAAAATAGGAAACAAGCGCACTCTTAACTTGGACGCACACAACTGGAAAGAAACAGAGAAATGGCTTGAAAGGATTTAAATACAAAACTAAAGGTGTGAATTAGCCTATCAGGGGCAGTCCTGATAATTAGTGACACTGCAGCAAATACCCTATTTTCAGACTCCTAATTATCCTTTACACCTCTGAAGACTAGCCACTTCCATGCCTGTCGGAAGAACTTAAGTATTTTATCTCTGAACACTCAAAAGTTGATTTCTCCACCGACTGTTGGATAAGGGGACCACAGGGTGGTAATGCTCAGCGGAGACCAGAGATCCTGACTGCCAGTGTGAGATGCATAAAGAGGGGAAAGTCTGACTTCATGCCATTTAAGTTATCCTGACACTCGGACCTCACCATTGTTACAGTGTTTACTATATAAACATGTTTTTATTTGTCAAATAATTAAAATGCAAACATCTCTATTGAAATAAAAAAGTGAAAAGAAGTGTAGAAGATAACGTAAGACATAAATAAATACAAATATTCCCCAAACCCCTTCCAAAAAAATAAGAAGTCATTAAAAAACAAAGTTAAATTAAACAATTAAAATGCTTACTTGCAAGCTCTCCTCAACAGTGCAATACACATTCAGCAAAAAATAAACAATATCAAGAAATGTATAACAACACACAGTAAGTAACAAAGAGTAAAGATTTGTTTGAAAATATATACATAGTATGAATATACTGTATAGACTATGAACCAGACATGGTTGAGCAGCTTACACACAAGATAATAAATAGTAGCAGCAACGGTGTGTGGTGTGGTGTGTATGGATGGGTGGGTGAGTGAGTGGGTGTCAGTGCATAAAAGTCTCTTGAGAAGCAGGTGTGAAGAGAGTCAGTGTAAATAGTGTCTAAAGTGCAGGCGATTGCCTGTGGTCCATTGCGCAATCAGATGTTCTGGGCTGCGGTGGACGTGGACGTTTGCTCCGGTTTTTGTTCTGACTGCACTTTTCCTCCCCGTAAGCGCGCTTGGCCCTTCTTTTCCAGTCTGCTGATACAATCAGGTTCTCAAACTCAGGGTGAGTGCCAGCGAAAAATGCATTGTGGTCTTCTGGTTCCGTCTTCACATTAGACACAGGAGACGATAAGTTATTCTGCCCAATAAACAAACGGTCTTGAACACTGGAATCTCAAAAAAAATTAAAAAATCTGTGGAACAAGTCTCAACTTTTCAAAACTCAGTATGTTATTTAAAATGTATTGATTGGTTCACATTTATAAATACAACTTTTTATTTATTTACTTTTACCCCCTTTTCTCCCCAATTTCATGACATCCCATTGGTAGTAACAGTCTTGTCCCATCGCTGCAACTTCCCTACGGACTCGGGAGAGGTGAAGGTCGAGAGCCATGCATCCTCCGAAACACGACCCTGCCAAGCCACACTGCTTCTTGACACGCTGCTCGCTAAACCCGGAAGCCAGCCGCACCAATGTGTTGGAGGAAACGCCGTACTGGCATGCCATTTATAAACTAACCTATCTCTGACATGCCATTTATAAACTAACCTATCTCTGACATGCCATTTATAAACTAACCTATCTCTGACATGCCATTTATAAACTAACCTATCTCTGGTATGCCATTTATAGACTAAGCTATCTCTGGCATGCCATTTATAAACTAACCTATCTCTGGTATGCCATTTATAGACTAAGCTATCTCTGGCATGCCATTTATAAACTAACCTATCTTTGGCATGCCATTTATAAACTAACCTATCTTTGGCATGCCATTTATGAACTAACCTATCTCTGACATGCCATTTATAGACTAAGCTATCTCTGACATGCCATTTATAAACTAACCTATCTCTGACATGCCATTTATAAACTAACCTATCTCTGACATGCCATTTATAAACTAACCTATCTCTGGTATGCCATTTATAGACTAAGCTATCTCTGGCATGCCATTTATAAACTAACCTATCTCTGGTATGCCATTTATAGACTAAGCTATCTCTGGCATGCCATTTATAAACTAACCTATCTCTGGCATGCCATTTATAAACTAACCTATCTCTGGCATGCCATTCATAAACTAACCTATCTCTGACATGCCATTTATAAACTAACCTATCTCTGGCATGCCATTTATAAACTAACCTATCTCTGGTATGCCATTTATAAACTAACCTATCTCTGGTATGCCATTTATAAACTAACCTATCTCTGACATGCCATTTATAAACTAACCTATCTCTGGCATGCCATTTATAAACTAACCTATCTCTGGTATGCCATTTATAAACTAACCTATCTTTGGTATGCCATTTATAAACTAACCTATCTCTGGCATGCCATTTATAAACTAACCTATCTCTGGCATGCCATTTATAAACTAACCTATCTTTGGCATGCCATTTATAAACTAACCTATCTTTGGTATGCCATTTTAGTTTTTGAGTTCCCTCTGTTGCTTTTTGTGGCATCTGATGCTTCTCTTTCGTTCCAATATAGTTTTGCTGCCACATCTGAGAAGATAAAGTCAGTAGTGTATTAGCAAGGAAAGTCAACTGGTGGTTTTAATAGAATCACACAACTTAAACCATTTCCATTTCTCACTACTGCCAGGGTATTGTTTGTTATGGATTACCATGTGAGTACCAATCACAGAATTCATATGTACTTTGAGAACTGTGACACACACAAAAAATCTCCCCGCTTGCTATTTTCCTCTTTCCCTACGCCCAAGGTTATAAATTCCCACCGCCAGCGGCCTAGTGGAGTTTGCCGTTCAAGAAGTGATTTGCATATCTGGCGGTTAGCCCCCACTCATAGGACAGCTATAAGCCCTAGGCAAGCCTTCTAGCCATGAGATAATTTAAACGAAAATAGCAAGGAATTTCTCTAATCTCAAATTCAGCCTTCAACCTTCCAGCTAAACACAGCCAGCCAGAGGCTGCAAGCTGTTTTTGTTGTTTCTATAAATACCTTAAATTTGTTGTGATTTGGATTTGATTTATTTGCCAATTGAAAAACACAATACAATCACACGTGGACATAATGCATTTACAATAATTGAGGATGACACAAAAAAGTGATACACCTAATAATTTACAGTTTAAGTAGATTGATAGATTGATAATGACTACATTTTTGCCATTGATTTAATATACTATATATTTGAGGCAATACAAACGTCTCCTTTCTAGCAATGAATCCCTAAACCACCTCAACCACTTGAAGAAAAGTGTTGATCTGTGGCCGTGTCCGAATACCCATACTAGCGTACTACATACTTAAACTGTATACTATGTACTATCGTCTCATACTATTTAGCACGTGCCGTTTAGTTAAAAGTATGAAGTACGCCACGGCCTCATCGCAGTAGTGGCTCCTGACTGGCTGAGTAGGTGGGGGCGGGGCCGAGTTCGGGTGGAATTTTCGCATTAACCATCCTGATAATAGCTCATTTTGAGTTATTGGAATGGAGTTATAGTCCTATTCAGTCTGGTTATAGGCAGACTATCACATTCGACCCATACCATAACCCATATAGCCCATCTATCTTATTTAAAAGGTCTGAAGACAGAAACAGATAATTTGGTTCCATTTCAACATCTTTAGTAGTGAAACCAAAGTGCTGTAACATATACTAATGAAGTCAAATAGCCTAGTACACAAACCAAAACTTTTCACATGTTCAAATCAAAAGGCTATTGCACAGAAAAACGTTGACAGTCGGGTGCATCGCAAAATCAGAACCGCTGGACAGCAACATAATAAACTAAAGGACTGATCATTGGGAACGAGATTGACAGTCAAGGCTTGATCCATAAATTAAATAATTAAATAGGTAGCCTGCAAAAATAAAACAATCTATATGTTCAAATCAAAATAACGCAGCCACATCCCAGAGTCCCCAGTGCCGACACATTCAGAAATAAAAAGATGGTTTAGGATTTTGTTTAAAAGCTCTGATGAAGGCCAAGAGAGCAACAAACACTTTTCAATGAGAAAACAGAAATCCACTTTGGATTATTTATTTTTTAATAAACCGTTTTCAAAGACGTAGCCTATGATGCAATACTCAAATCTCCAATTTGGACTCCAGACCAAAGAACACATTTCCACCGGTCTAATGTCCATTGCTCGTGTTTCTTGGCCCAAGCAAGTCTCTTCATCTTATTGGTGTCCTTTAGTAATGGTTTCTTTGCAGCAATCCGACCATGAAGGCCTGATTCACACGGTCTCCTCTGAACAGTTGATGTTGAGATGTGTCTGTTACTTGAACTCTGTGAAGCATTTATTTGGGCTGCAATTTCTGAGGCTAGTAACTCTAATGAACTTATCCTCTGCAGCAGAGGTAACTCTGGGTCTTCCATTCCTGTGGCGGTCCTCATGAGAGCCCATTTCATCATAGCGCTTGATGGTTTTTGCGACTGCACTTGAAGAAACTTTCAAAGTTGTTGACATTTTCTGTATTGACTGACCTTCTTCTGTAGAGAGTGTAGAGAGAAGAGGGCCTAGAACCGAGCCCTGGGGAACACCAGTAGTGAGAGTACGTGGTGCAGACACAGATCCTCTCCATGTCACCTGGTAGGAGCGGCCAGCCAGGTAGGATGCAATCCAAGAGTGTGCAGAGCCTGAGATGCCCAATCCTGAGAGGGGGGAGAGGAGGATCTGATGGTTCATGGTGTCGAAGGCAGCGGATAGATCTAGGAGGATGAAAACAAAGAACAGAGAGTCAGCTTTGGCAGTACGGAGAGCCTCATTGACACAGAGAAGAGTAGTATCGGTTGAGTGACACGTCTTGAAGCCTGACTGGTTAGTGTCAAGGAGATCATTCTGAGAGAGATAGCGAGAGGGCAAGCACAAAGAAAATGAAGAAAATAAAAAATAAAAAAGGTATACCGGTCTGTAGTTTCTGATGTCAGAGGGTATGAGTGTTGGTTTCTTGAGGAGGGGAGCAACTCGGGCCATTTTGAAGTTAGAGGGGAGGCAGCCAGTGGTCAGGGATAAGTTGATGAGGGAAGTGAGGAATGGGAGAAGGTCTCCAGAGATGGTCTGGAGAAAGGAAGAGGGGATGGGTTCGAGCGGGCAGGTTTTTTGGCGGCTGGACCTAACTAGTTGTAGGATTTCATCTGGAGAGAGAGGGTAGAAATAGGTCAAGGTGTATGGTAGTTCTGTGTGAGTGGGACCAGTGGACTCAATAGGCTGAGTTAATTATTTTCAAAGTCACCCGCAGAGAGGGAGGAGGAAGGGAGAGGGGGTGGAGAATTAAGGAGGGAGGAGAATGTGGAAATAGTTTCTTAAGGTTAGAGGAAGAAGCATGACATTTAGCTTTAGCAGCAGATACAGCGGAAGAGAAGGTAGAGAGGAGGGAGTCTATAGCCCCGTTCTGTAAACTCTCTATTGGCAGGACTCCAAATCATTGCAACATGTGTAATGGAAACTGCAGATAGGAGACATTTTCTAAAGATCAACAACTTTTTTATCCATTTTTTTATCCTTTTGTCAAACTTGCTTTATTGCAACAAATAATGGAAATAGTGTTTTCTGAATAAATGATGATTGCCCAATACTTTCGAAGGTACGTGGGGCACGTGATGTCATCACGTAACTATAAGCTCCACTGCCCATTTAATTTGAAATGCCTACTGCTTGCAAAATATTATTTTATTACTATAAAAATTATGTTTCTTTGCAGGACAAGGATTGTCCTGACTCAAGAATGCCTGAATTGCTTCGCCTTGCTTTTCTGGTTGGCTGGCAAGTTTCACCATCCAATTTTTTCAGATCTACAGGAGTACAAGTTGGCACGGACCTTGGCGATACGTGGGCACATGAGAATTACTAGAATATGGCAAATATTCTTAAATTATTGCATTCTATCCATGATTGCTTTCATAGACTACCTGAGACATGAAACAGTTAGGTGGGCGGGCATACAGACTGTCAGCAATTTATTAATGCACAATTTGTGGGTAATGGAAACTTCGACACTGTAGGTTTTTGTGAAAAAGTTTTTACGTCCAGCTGTTTTTATCAACACAAGATAGTTCAATCGAAATGCACCCTAGCAGGCAATTGTTGCATCTATTTTCAATGCAAACTTTCGAAATGTCGACAAACAAATCACTGGGCAAGTTAATGGAAACAAAGCTAATGAGTCACTCAGCCATGGAGGAGGAGGGGATAGCCGAGCGAGCTGGGAGGAAAGGGGACAGTGCAAGTTATAGGATGCGGAAAGGGAGGATAGTAGGGTCGAAGAGGCAGAATCAGGAGACAGGAGGGAGAAGGATTTAGTAGAAGAGAGAGATTGTAGGATAGAAGAGAAGAGAGTAGTGGGAGAGAGAGAGCGAAGATTGCGAGGGCGCATGACCATCTGGGTAGGGGCTGAGTGGGTAGGGTTGGAGGAGAGGGAGACAGAAAAGGAAACAAAGTAGTGATCAGAGACCTGGAGTGGGGTTGCAGTGAGATTAGTAGGGCGAACAGCCTCTAGTAAAGATGAGGTCAAGCGTATTGCCTGCCTTGTGAGTGGGAGGGGACTGGGAAAGGGTGAGGTCAAAAGAGGCAAGGATGGGAAAAGAAAGAGTTGGAAATAAATTAATCGAAGGCAGACGTCAGGAGGTTGAAGTCGCCCAGTACGACGAGTGGTGAGCCATCGTCAGGAAATTAGCTTATCAATGTGTCCAACTTATTGAGGAACTCTAAGGGCACCTGGTGGGTGATAGATCATAACAATGTGAATCTTGAGTGGACAAGTGACAGTGACAGCATGGAATTCAAATGAGGAGATAGACAGGTGAGTGAAGGAGAAAATATAAGATCACCACTTATGAGAAATAAGCAGCCCTGTGCAACCACCACGGCGACCAGATGTTCTCGGACTATGAGAGAAAACCGTCAGATGAAGAGAGAGCAGCTGGAGTAGCAGTGCTTTCTGGGGTGATCCATGGTTACGTTAGGGCCAAAAAGTCTAGGGACTGAAGGGCAGCATAGGCTGAGATGAATTCGGCCCTGACAGGGAGAGGGGCGAACTAGGATATAAAACACTCAGTTCCCCAGCTGCCAAAGCTACCAAAGCTACCAAAGCTGCCAAAGCTGCCAAAGCTACCAAAGCTACCAACGAGCAAAATGAGATTTGAAAATATCTAGGTAAGATACTCAAGTGAGAGAGTGGTGTGGAGCCCTCCTCTCTTTCCTTCCTCGAATATGATGACGAGACCGCCGCTGACACTGATTACGAAAGCCACAACAGTCACAAATTGCCCTTCACCTTAATCCTGGTTGATATGTCAACAATCTGCAAGTTGAGCAGTCAGCAGTTCACACACCAAGTAGGCTCCTGTGAAGACAGGCAGCACTTAAAGTAGATGACACTAGCTAGAAAAAAGACTAGTACTAGACAACAGATTATTATAGAATTATACTTATCACTCCTGGAGATATTAGGAGTCCTCTAGCTATAGAATGAAGCAGTAGTATGCTGCTCCACGTTTAGAGCTATTGTACAGCCGCCCCAAATGTGTGCAGCACATTTCTATTTGGTAAAAGCCAGACACAGTCCTTTACTGACTAATGGCTAAGGTGGCCCTTCTGTGGCTTCTTGATGTGGGACCCTGGTGGGCGTTTGAGGTGGCATACATTGGCCGCCACCCCATGTTAGGACCACTTGTTGGGATTGTGAGATACCTTTAATGGTGTTCGTCGGGACCTGTGTAGGCGTGGCAGGGTAGGCCAGTTGGATGGGCTCAGGTGAGACCCCTTGGAGTGGCACATGGTAGGTGGCCCTTGGATGTGCACCGGTTGGCCCCTTGGATAGGCGTGGGCGGCTTCTCGGGTGGGCACGAGTTGGCCCCTCGGACAGGCTGAAGGTTGGCCCCTCAGATGGGCACGGGTTGGCCCCTCAGATGGGTGCGGGTTGGACCCTCAAATGGGTGCGGGTTGGACCCTCAGATGGGTGCGGGTTGGACCCTCAGATGGGCGCAGGTTGGCCCCTCAGATGGGTGCGGGTTGGACCCTCAAATGGGCGCAGGTTGGACCCTCGGACAGGCTGAGGGTTGGCACCTAGGATGGGCGTGGGGTTGGCCTCTCGGATGGGGGCTGATTGGCCCCTTTGATGGGCGTGGGGTTGGCCTCTCGGATGGGGGCTGATTGGCCCCTTTGATGGGCGTGGGTTTTCCTCTCAGGGTAGGCCCCTAGTTCTGGAGCAGGGTTATGTGTTGAAACTTGTGTCACAGATTAGCCAAGGCCCAGGGGGTAAGGAAAGGTGGACACTTTACGGAACAGCAGACTGTGACTCCATTTGGAAGGAGATGCCACAGCAACAGGGTGGGAAGCATGTGACAACTCCAAGGCAACAGCCGGCCGAGGCTTCGTGTCGTCAAGGAAGGTAGGGAGATAGGCGAGGGTCTGGGCTGGGCCACAGTGGTGACATGACAGGTTCAGTAGATATATGGGTAGCCCAGGGGCAGGGGTGTAGTGCTGCAGGACCACTGGCACGTCACTCTGCCACTTCCCATAATGATGAATGGATAACAAATGTATTTATCTATTTAACCTTTATTTGAACAGGGAAGACATGAAGTCATGCTGTTAGAACCTTGTCCTGTAGATGGGTGACCAACCACTCCTCCACTCTCCACAGTGACCAACCACTCCTCCACTCTCCACAGTGACCAACCACTCCTCCACTCTCCACAGTGACCAACCACTCCTCCACTCTCCACAGTGACCAACTACTCTCCACAGTGACCAACCACTCTCAAACATGACCAACCACTCCTCCACTCTCCACAGTGACCAACCACTCTCTACAGTGACCAATCACTCTCAAAAATGACCAACCACTCCTCCACTCTCCACAGTGACCAACCACTCTCCACAGTGACCAATCACTCTCAAAAATGACCAACCACTCCTCCACTCTCCACAGTGACCAACCACTCCCCCACTTTCCACAGTGACCAACCACTCCTCCACTCTCCACAGTGACCAACCACACAGTCCTTCAGGTGAGGAGCAAACTGTCTCTGCCGTGGTGGATGTAAATCTGCCACTGTACCCCTGGTAAACATCATCCGGTTGAAGGACCATGAAAAATAGGCTAAGAAACCCAAGATAGGTAACTGGTTGGATAGAAGTCACCAGGGGGTACTCTGCTCCGGTCAGAGAGCAAGCAGACGACAGAGACAGTGCCAAAGTTCACATTTATTTATGACTTGTGGTTGGACATTCTAGAGATTTCCCCCTGCATGGTAAAGTTGGATTTGTGTGGTTCTGCAACAAAGGTCAGACATTATAAGCACATTGCTTGACATGAAAGGGAACGGTGATATGTACAAACCTATACAAACAATTTATCTCAAATGATGAAAATAAGGAAATGATATGACATCTTTAGGTTATGGCTTCATTCCAATATACACACATGGAAAATAGGATGCACAAAACTTGGAAAGAAACAACACAGCTGGAAAGAAACAGAGGCTTGATGGGATTTAAATACAAACCAAAGCTGTGAACGAGCCTATCAGGGCAGTCCTGATAATTAGACAGGTGTGTGGCATTGGGAGAGAGTCAACAGGTAAAATCAACTTGCTTGGTTCCTCAGCAGTAGTATGCCGCTCCACTTTAGCCTTGTTCACATTGGCAGTTTGAAGTGACTCAAAAAATGTTGGGGTTGCACCTTCGTAGGTGGTTTGAAATCTGATTCCTGGCCATGCGAAATCTGGTTTATTTGCCCTCAAGTGGTTTTAAGACTGTTATTTGGCATTGTTGCTTGCTAGCTACTCTGTTGACAGTTTGACAAGAACATGTGGTGCTAGCTAACTAGCTTGTTAAAGCTGTATTATTTAACTTGTTGGGCGACCTGACCCAATTCACATGGAAATATGAGTTATAGATCTGTCATTATCATTGAAAGCAAGTCTAAGAAACGGTAGATATGTTCAATGTGCGCTATTTCTATGCTTTCTGTTCTTAAGTTGATTTTTTGCGTCTTTTACTTTAGGTTTTGTACACCAGCTTCAATCAGCTGAAATATTTTTGGTTATGGAAAAGCTATTTCACACCGGTTTAGATGATGACAATGATTCTCTACACCATAGTTGTTTGTTTTGTCACATAAACTGATATTAGGCAAACTATTAGAAATTTAGCAACCAGGAAATGGCGGAGCGATTTCTGCATAGTGCCCCTTTAATTGTTTACAAACAAATTAGTGAATGTGCTAGAAAGCTAAACAGCTACGTAGCTTCTACTGTGGCTGGCCAAAAAGGACTCATTTTGATTTTGAACATTCAAATCAACTGGGAAATGTCTATGGCAGGCATTGTTGTCACCTTAGCTTGCTACATAACTTCTGAGTGATAGGAAGCACGAGCACCAATCAGCATACACCACTGCACACACAACCGTCATTACTATGACAACTAGTGTAGCCATGTCAACAAATGACTGCTGTCTGAACACACACAAATCCGATTTGGTCACTTGGACAGTCAGTATTCCAAAACGGATTTGAAAAACTAAACTGATTTGAGCATTAAGGCCTGCAGTGGGAACAAGGCTTTTGAGGGCTTTTGTGCACCAGAGATAATATGCTGAATTGCATGCAGACATCCGTAGTGAATTACACATGCATAGACAGTTAATTAATGACTGTGCCATACTCATTTAATTTGTTTGTGTGTGTGTGTGTGTGTGTGTGAGTGTGCATGTGCGTGTGTGTGTGTGTGTGTGTGAGTGTGTGTGTGTGTATTTGTGTGTTATACTAATTTAATGTGCTGTCTGGCTATGGAAATAAGATGCTAGCATTTATGATGAACAGCTTCAATCTATTCATCTGTGGCTCCGAGACAACATTCTCAGTTATAAGGTTATCATAGAGAAGATTGAGAATACACTCGACTGCTATAATGCAATTGATTACTTGACCTTGACCAAGCCTTGGTCAGGGGAAACAACAGAAACATATTTAAATTGTCTTATTGTGCTTCTATCTCTACGACTAAGGCTGCGTCTCAAATATCACCCTATTCACATGGGCCCTGCTAAAAATGCAAACTACTGTCACCAGTTCAGATCCTGGTTGCTGGTGTGGTCTGACTCTCTGGGGGAAGGGGTAAACATGAAAGTGTTAGGGTCAAAAGGGAAGGGGACGCGTGTGAATTGGGACCGGCTGACAGCAGTGTCACCCAGGTCCTGCAGCATTGTCTTTGGGGCCCAGTGTCACCCAGGTCCTGCAGCATTGTCTTTGGGGCCCAGTGTCACCCAGGTCCTGCAGCATTGTCTTTGGGGCCCAGTGTCACCCAGGTCCTGCAGCATTGTCTTTGGGGCCCAGTGTCACCCAGGTCCTGCAGCATTGTCTTTGGGGCCCAGTGTCACTAGAATGCGAGCGTTAAGAAAGAGGAGGTGGGAGGAGATGAGAGAGGGAATAAAACTCTTTCATGTTCTGTGTCTCTTGCTGCTAGGCCTCATTATAACACACATCTAATCAGGAGGGTATAGATCTGCTAGGAATATGTACCAGGAGGGGTGGGTGTGTGCACGCTCTTGTGTGTGCGCGCTACCATGTGTGTATGCTCGCGCTTGTGTTTACGTGTGTGTGCGTGCGTGCGTGTGTGCGTGTGTGCGTGTGTGTGTGTGTGTGTGTGTGTGTGTGTGTGCGTGCGTGCGTGCGTGCGTGTGTGTGTGTGTGTGTGTGTGTGTGTGTGTGTCTACCAGGAATAGGTCCAGGTCTCTACCACCAGTCTCATCTCATCATGCCTCCAGATGACCTTATTGCAGCACAGCAGTAAGCAGAAGAACTTCAAGCGATGCATCCATTTTTTGTTACATAACTTTGAAGTGGAAATAAATAATATTCCTTATTATGCACTATAGATGCTGTACTTCCATAGGTGTAAGTGATGTCTTCCTGTACTTCTACAGGTGCAAGGCAAAAATAATGATGAAATAAGAAAAATGGTGATGAAAATAATGCCTGCTCAGTATTAGTGCTTCCAGGGGTCAGACTTTATCAATTTGTAGCAATAAAGAAAGCAGTTTTACAGTTGCCATTAGATGTATTTCAGATGAAGACTGCATTCTACTTACTGTATGTGGGTTTCTGTTTTATTAGCAAGTACTGTACTTCCTACATGTTAGAGACACTTCAGTACTTTAAACTGACTTTTCATTTTCTCCCACAGTCCATCAGAATGCGTGATAACTCTCCCACTCCACCACAGTCCATCAGAATGCGTGATAACTCTCCCTCTCCACCACAGTCCATCAGAATGTGTGATAACTCTCCCTCTCCACCACAGTCCATCAGAATGTGTGATAACTCTCCCTCTCCACCACAGTCCATCAGAATGCGTGATAACTCTTCCACTCCACCACAGTCCATCAGAATGTGTGATAACTCTCCCACTTCACCACAGTCCATCAGAAGAAGTGATAACTCTCCCACTCCACCACAGTCCATCAGAATGTGTGATAACTCTCCCTCTCCACCACAGTCCATCAGAATGCGTGATAACTCTCCCTCTCCACCACAGTCCATCAGAATGCGTGATAACTCTCCCTCTCCACCACAGTCCATCAGAATGCGTGATAACTCTCCCTCTCCACCACAGTCCATCAGAATGCGTGATAACTCTCCCACTCCACCACAGTCCATCAGAAGAAGTGATAACTCCACAAAGCAAAGAGGAAAGGCTGAGTTTTGTATTCTAAGAATGCAGCTCTATTGTTAGCCAAAAATGTGTCCCAAATGGCACCCTATTCCCTATGGGCACTGGTCAAAAGTAGTGCACTACATAGTGAATAGGGTACCATTTGGGACATAGATTCTGTAATATTGTCCGTTCAGATTATAGAGTGGGCCTGGCACCTCACAGAGAAGATGCCTATCAGCTACTGTTGCCTGGCACACTGTGTTAGGCTAGTTTATTGAGGTCAGGGCTATGCTAGGACTGGGGGTTGTGTGTGTGTGTGTGTGTGTGTGTGTGTGTGTGTGTGTGTGTATCTGTGTGTGCACATATGTCAGTATTTGTGTGTGAGTGTGTGTGCTGGACAGTATGTAACCTGACAGGACAGTGCTGTACATTATGTAACCTGACCGCATCGCACACATGTTGATTTTCTCCATCCACACCAGAAACAATCAGGACACACATGTTGATTTTCTCCATCCACACCAGAAGCAATCAGGACACACATGTTGATTTTCTCCATCCACACCAGAAGCAATCAGGACACACATGTTGATTTACTCCATCCACACCAGAAGCAATCAGGACACACATGTTGATTTACTCCATCCACAACAGAAGAAATCAGGACACACATGTTGAAATATCAAAACCAACTCTGAACTAGGGCTGTTTAGGTTACTGTATTACCGCCACACCGGCGGTCACGAGTCACTGAAGGCAGTCAAATTCCATGTAAACGTTTAGTCACAGTAATTACGCTTCTCCAAGCTCTGATGCTGCTGCTGGTCATTAGTAGCCTACCAAACTTGCTAACTGCCTGTTACTCAGCACTCTATTGTCCCTCTAATCACTCTGACATCAATGCAAATGCAATCGAAAATCTAATGAAACACTTAATGAGAGCCCCATGAGCTCATGTTGCGCAACATTTCTATAGTGTATGCAATTGCGCGAGAAAACAGAGTGATGGCCTCTACTAAAAAGAGGAGGATCCCATCAGCTTTCTATAGGCTTACTATATTTATTGCTCAACTTTCCTAATATTAAGCACATTGCTTCTATTTACATCAGGAGTATAGCCTCCCTGGCTGGCATGAAAATGAACCACGGGAAAAGCGTCCTCCATTCGCTATTTAAGTGCATAGATGACATGTATTTTTTCCCGCTGCCCCTGTTTCAATACAGGTGCATGATAATGGTCCATTCTAAATCAAAACAAATCAACATTTTAAGATGAAGAAAAAGCCATATCTCAGACTGGCCAATAAAAATAAAAGATTAAGATGGGCAAAAGAACACAGACACTGGACTTTTTCTTTGCAACTCTGCCTAGAAGGTCAGCATCCCGGAGTCGCCTCTTCACTGTTGACGTTGAGACTGGTGTTTTGCAGGTACTATTTAATGAAGCTGCCAGTTGAGGACCTGTGAGGCGTCTGTTTCTCAAACTAGACACTCTAATGTATTTGTCCTCTTGCTCAGTTGTGCACTGGGGCCTCCCAATCCTCTTTCTATTCTGGTTAGAGCCACTTTGCCCTGTTCTGTGAAGGGAGTAGTACACAGCGTTGTAGGAGATCTTCAGTTTCTTGGCAATTTCTCACATGGAGTAGCCTTTGTTTCTCAGAACAAGAATAGACTGATAGATTGTTTCTGGACATTTTGAGCCTGTAATCGAACCCACAATTGCTGATGCTCCAGATACTCAACTAGTCTCAAGAAGGCCAATTTGATTGCTTCTTTAATCAGCCCAACAGTTTTCAGCTATGCTAACATAATTGCAAAAGGGTTTTATAATGATCAATTAGCCTTTCAAAATGATAAACTTGGATTAGCAAACACAACGTGTCATTGACTTGTGTTTATGTTAATTAACGGTCAAATACCGTGAGACTGACAGTTATTTGCTTGACAATCACCGGCCAATGAAATTTCGTGACCGCCACAGCCCTACACTGAACCAACTATATTAATTTGGGGACAGGTCAAAATACATGAAACATTCATGAACATTTAGCTAGCTAGCTTGCTGTTGCAAGCTAATTTGTATGAAAATGTATGCACTCACTAACTGTAAGTCGCTCTGGATAAGAGCGTCTGCTAAATGACTAAAACTGTAATGTAAAAAAAATTGATCACAGGACTGATGGTTGCTGATAATGGGCCTCTGTATGCCTATGTAGATATTCCATAAAAAATCAGCCGTTTCCAGCTACAATAGCCATTTACAACATTAACAATGTCTACACTGTATTTCTGATCAATTTGATGTTATTTTTATGGACAAAAATATTGCTTTTCTTTCGAAAACAATAACATTTCTAAGTGACCCCAAACTTTTAATGGTAGTGTAGATGTTCCAAAGGTCTGGATCAGTGGCTTGTAGCCAGGAAATGCTAAATGTGTTTATGCTAATTAATGGTCAAATACTGTGAGACTGACAGTTATTTGCTTGACAATCACCGGCCGATGAAATTTCTTGACCGCCAAAGCCCTACACTGAACCAACTATATTAATTTGGGGACAGGTCAAAATACATGAAACATTCATGAACATTTAGCTGGCTAGCTTGCTGTTGCAAGCTAATTTGTCCTGGGATATAAACATTGGGTTGTTGTTTTACCTGAAATGCACAAGGTCCTTTTTTTCTGGATCTTTGTAGAATCCAGACATCCAGACATTGAATATCCCTTTGAGCATGGTGAAGTTTTTAATTACACTTTGGATGCTGTATCAATACACCCAGTCACTACAAAGATACAGGCCTCCTTCCTAACTCAGTTGCTGGAGAGGAAGGAAACGGCTCAGGGATTTCATCATGAGGCCAATGGTGACTTTAAAACAGTTACAGAGGTTAATGTCTGTGATAGGAGAAAATTGAGGATGGATCAACAGCATTGTAGTTACTACACAATACTAACCTAAATGACAGAGTGAAAAGAAGGGAGCCTGTACAGAATAAAACATATTCCAAAACATGCATCCTGTTTGCAATAAGGCACTAAAGTAAAACTGCAAAAAATGTGGCAAAGAAATGAACTTTATGTCCTGAACACAAAGCGTAATGTTTGGGGCAAATCCAACACAACACATCACAGAGTACTACTCTTCATATTTTCAAGCATGGTGGTGGCTGCATCATGTTATGGGTATGCTTGTCATCAGCAAGGGATGAAAATAAACGAAATAGAGCTAAACAAAGGCAAATTCCTAGAGGAAAACCTGGTTGCCTGCTTTCCCACAGACACTGGGAGACAAATGCCCCTTTCAGCAGGACAATAACCTAAAACACAAGGCCGAAAATACACTGGAGTTGCTTACCAAGACGACATTGAATGTTCCTGAGTGGCCGAGTTACAGTTTTGACTTAAATTGGCTTGAAAATATATGGCAATGATCAACAACCAACTTGACAGAGCTTGATGAATTTTGAAAATAATAATTTGCAAATATTGTACAATCCAGGTGTGCAAAGCTCTTAGAGAATTACCCAGAAAGACTCACAGCTGTAATCGTTGCCAAACGTGATTCTAAACCCTATTGACTTAGGGTTGTGAATACTTATGTGAATGAGATATTTCTGTATTTCATTTTCAATACATTAGCAAAAATGTCTAAAAACATGTTTTCACTTTGTCAGTATGGGGTATTGTGTGTAGATGGGTGAGAAAAAAAGTATATTTAATCCATATTGAATTCAGGCTGTAACACAACAACATGTGGAATATGTCAAGGGGTATGAATACTTACTGAAGCCACTGTATATGCTGAATGTTCAATTGATTAAGAAAAATATATACATTTGCTGATTTTGTCATTTTATAACAATGATCACCTGTTCTTTGATGCATTCAGACTGGATTCTGGATTTTAGTATTTTGTCTGGCCTGTGATATTGCTCAATGGTTTTAAAGAATGATAGATATATAGGTCAGTGGAGGCTGCTGAGGGGAGGACGGCTCATAGTAATGGCTGGAACGGAGCAAATGGAATGGCATCAAAAACATGGAAACAATGTGATTTATTTGATACCATTCCATTGGTTCCGCTCCAGCCATTACCACGACCCCGTCCTCCCCAATTAAGGTGTCACCAACCTCCTGTGGTATAGATGTAATGCTGTGGACACCGACCAACCCCACCACTTATCTTGGACATTTAGCTGATAATGTTTATTACCATAAATAACCCGTAGGGCCCTACTAGAGAAATATGAAGTTTGAATGAATGAAATAAGTTTGCTAATATAGGTGATTGTTAGATTGTTAATGGGACAATTTATAGTTACAACATTCAAAGTAGTAGTAGTAGTAGTTTTAAAGGCAATATAAATAAAGTAACTGGTGCACATTAACATTATAAACTTATCGTTCAATTGATCGTTATCGTGATAATTCTGTCAATTTATCGTGATATGATTTTTTTTTTACATATTTCCCAGCTGTACCACAGATATGCCTGGTCAGAGTCAGATGTCTAATGTTACGGAGAGTGGTTGGTCTACAAGTGTTACACTAACCTAACCGGCCACAATTAACAAGAGAATCATAGATTAAAAAGTTGAGAAGTTACACCCTGAAATAAGGAGAGTGGGAAGTTACACCCTTGTTATGATGAGTTTCTCAGGTATCAAAGAATCAAGGATGCAAGAATTTACTTAGACATTCTGTTGAGATTTCATATCAAGTATTTATTGAATCACGAGCTCGTGGGTTCACCTAACAAACGGACATGGCTTTGCCCTTCGTCAGCTGAACTAAGTTAACCAAGAAAATCCTCTACCTTATATAGCCTTTATTACCCTTCTGCTGGCATACATCTGGCAAGTCTCCATGGGCACTCCCTGCCTTTGATGTTCATCACTCTTTACCCCAAGTCACTATCCTAAACATCACTCATGCTATCCTAAACATCACTAATCTACCTTGACATAATGTAATGTAGACTTCATGGCCCCAAACCACTCATCTCTTAACTCTTCCTCTGTCCTCACAACACTATGGCATGACATCATTATACCATAAAAACATCATATCAACCCTGAAATAAGGAGAGTGAGAAGTTACACCCTGAAATAAGGAGAGAGAGGAGTTACACCCTGAAATAAGGAGAGAGAGGAGTTACACCCTGAAATAAGGAGAGAGAGGAGTTACACCCTGAAATAAGGAGAGAGAAGAGTTACACTCTGAAATAAGGAGAGAGAGGAGTTACACCCTGAAATAAGGAGAGAGAGGAGTTACACCCTGAAATAAGGAGAGAGAGGAGTTACACCCTGAAATAAGGAGAGCGAGATGTTACACCCTGAAATAAGGAGATAGACGTTACACTCTGAAATAAGGAGAGAGACGTTACACCCTGAAATAAGGAGAGCGAGATGTTACACACTGAAATAAGGAGAGAGAGGAGTTACACCCTTAAATAAGGAGAGCGAGATGTTACACACTGAAATAAGGAGAGAGAAGAGTTACACCCTGAAATAAGGAGAGCGAGATGTTACACCCTGAAATAAGGAGATAGACGTTACACTCTGAAATAAGGAGAGAGACGTTACACCCTGAAATAAGGAGAGCGAGATGTTACACACTGAAATAAGGAGAGAGAGACGTTACACCCTGAAATAAGGAGAGAGACGTTACACCCTGAAATAAGGAGAGAGAGGAGTTACACCCTGAAATAAGGAGAGAGAGGAGTTACACCCTGAAATAAGGAGAGAGAGGAGTTACACCCTGAAATAAGGAGAGAGAGGAGTTACACCCTGAAATAAGGAGAGCGAGATGTTACACCCTGAAATAAGGAGAGAGAAGAGTTACACCCTGAAATAAGGAGAGAGAGGAGTTACACCCTGAAATAAGGAGAGAGAGGAGTTACACCCTGAAATAAGGAGAGAGAGGAGTTACACCCTGAAATAAGGAGAGAGAGGAGTTACACCCTGAAATAAGGAGAGAGAGGAGTTACACCCTGAAATAAGGAGAGAGAGGAGTTACACCCTGAAATAAGGAGAGAGAAGAGTTACACCCTGAAATAAGGAGAGAGAAGAGTTACACCCTGAAATAAGGAGAGTGAGAAGTTACACCCTGAAATAAGGAGAGAGACGTTACACCCTGAAATAAGGAGAGAGACGTTACACTCTGAAATAAGGAGAGAGACGTTACACCCTGAAATAAGGAGAGAGAGGAGTTACACCCTGAAATAAGGAGAGAGAGGAGTTACACCCTGAAATAAGGAGAGAGAGGAGTTACACCCTGAAATAAGGAGAGAGAGGAGTTACACCCTGAAATAAGGAGAGAGAAGAGTTACACCCTGAAATAATGAGAGAGAGGAGTTACACCCTGAAATAAGGAGAGAGAAGAGTTACACCCTGAAATAAGGAGAGTGAGAAGTTACACCCTGAAATAAGGAGAGAGACGTTACACCCTGAAATAAGGAGAGAGACGTTACACTCTGAAATAAGGAGAGAGACGTTACACCCTGAAATAAGGAGAGAGAGGAGTTACACCCTGAAATAAGGAGAGAGAGGAGTTACACCCTGAAATAAGGAGAGAGAGGAGTTACACCCTGAAATAAGGAGAGAGAGGAGTTACACCCTGAAATAAGGAGAGAGAAGAGTTACACCCTGAAATAAGGAGAGAGAGGAGTTACACCCTGAAATAAGGAGAGAGAAGAGTTACACCCTGAAATAAGGAGAGAGAGGAGTTACACCCTGAAATAAGGAGAGAGAGGAGTTACACCCTGAAATAAGGAGAGAGAGGAGTTAC
This sequence comes from Coregonus clupeaformis, assembly GCF_020615455.1. NCBI lineage: Eukaryota > Metazoa > Chordata > Actinopteri > Salmoniformes > Salmonidae > Coregonus > Coregonus clupeaformis. The sequence goes on along the minus strand of NC_059203.1, from coordinate 20,886,725 downwards.
ACCCTGAAATAAGGAGAGAGAAGAGTTACACCCTGAAATAAGGAGAGAGAAGAGTTACACCCTGAAATAAGGAGAGAGAGGAGTTACACCCTGAAATAAGGAGAGAGAAGAGTTACACCCTGAAATAAGGAGAGAGAGAGGAGTTACACCCTGAAATAAGGAGAGAGAGGAGTTACACCCTGAAATATGGAGCGGGAGAAATAACTAGGCCATCAAAAGTCCCAAAGGCTTTGAGCAGCATACAATTTACCATGTTTTAAATCAGAGAGAAAGACAGAGAGAGATGCATAGAGAGAGAGAGATGTCAAGAGAGATGTAAAGAGAGAGAGTGTGTGTGTGAGAGAGAGGGAGTGCATGTGTGAGAGAGAGAGTGTGAGAGAGAGAAAGCGAGAGAGAAGCATGTTACCTGCATCTTTTCCTCCGATTCCTTTTCTCCATCATCTGTAACAGGGGCTATATCAGGAGGGGAAAATGCTCTTTCTTCAAGCCATCTTAAGAAGAAGAGTACATAAAGGTAGTAGTATTTTCCAAGTATATTTTGGCATGAGATGATCACATAATTGCATAGTAACTTCAAACTCACATGTCACCGTGCCATATAGCCTAGGTAGTTGTCTTTCTTTTGGGCATTGACTGAATAATATCAATTTGACAGGTCTATTACTTCAAATTGGCTTCTTTCATCATAATCGATTTGGCTGCTATACAAATGCAAATTCAAAGAGTCGCAAACCATTATATGAGCAGGGAACAGCGGTAGCGACCCACTTCTTTGGAGAGGGGATACGAACACTGTCGGCATGCTTCCCCCATACAACAGGATGACCATTCATTGTTGATGTGATTTTCTAATAAGTGGTTTTGACTCTCATTATGGTTACCCAGCTGCAGATAATGACCTAAAGCAGTGTTTCCCAACTCCAGTCCGCAAGTACCCGCAACAGCACACATTTATTCTGTACCCTGGACAAACTCACTTGATTCAACTTAACGAGTGCTTGATGATTAGTTAACAAGTTGAATCAGGTGTGCTTGTCAAGGGCTACACAAAAAATGTGTACTGTTGGAGGACTGGAGTTGGGAAACATTGTTGGGGGTACTGGAGGACTGGAGTTGGGAACCACTGTTGGGGGTACTGGAGGACCGGAGTTGGGAAACACTGTTGGGGGTACTGGAGGACTGGAGTTGGGAAACACTGTTGGGGTACTGGAGGACTGGAGTTGGGAAACACTGTTGGGGGTACTGGAGGACTGGAGTTGGGAAACACTGTTAGGGGAACTGGAGGACTGGAGTTGGGAAACACTGTTGGGGGCACTGGAGGACTGGAGTTGGGAACCACTGTCATATAGGATTAATGTTGATGGGGTGTACAGAATCACATTCAGTTATCAAAACAAAGAAAAATAGGATCATGTATAAGTGGATTGTGGCCGTTCTGTACCCTAATCAACATGTAAAATGTAGTACTGCGCTGACATATTGAAATACGCATTTAAGTTCATTCCAATAAAATACAAGACACTAGTTCACAAACGTCCACCTATTAACTGAATATACTTTGTTTGCTTTAATATTTAATATAATAATATCGATAATATTTGCTTAAAAATTGTGGCTTGTTCTCTGTTTCCTTCCTGGTTTCATGGGTAATTTATTTATGAATACAGTGGAACTGATAGGGGCTTTGAAGTGGCGCTCTTCCTTCCCTGAGATGTAGTTAAATATACGGGTGCAACCTGCCACCTGTTGGTAGGCTAGGATCCAGCAGCCACTGGAACTTGTTTTATTAGACTGGGTTTATACAAACTATTGAATTGATTGAATTTATAAATGAATGACATGATTGAGTTGAAGTGGAATATTATAAGTTTAGGATATTAAAACTTGTGTGTTCATTCATTCTGCATGACATTCATTTCTGAACTGTTCTGCATTTCTGAATCAGCAGGCATTGGTTTGGTCATGCAAATATCTTCAAGAGTCCTACTTTGGGTCCCAAATGACACCCTATTCCCTACATAGTGCACTACTTTTGACCAGAGCCCTATGGGCCCTGTTAAAAAGTATAGGGCTCTGGTCAAAAGTAGTGCACTATGTAGGGAATAGAGGGTGTGATTAGGGATGCAGCCCCTAACATGTTAGAATGCATAATGATACACAATAATGAGAACAATGATACACAATAATGAGAACAGACATGATTAAAATGGATTCCTCTGTTAGTTGATCTAATCTCATCTCGTGTCAAATCTCCAATGTCTCTGAAATATGCTGAAATATTTTACTGGAGAGAATAATCCAGCAGTTGAGCTGACAACCACAAGACTGCAGTGTAGCTCCCGGGAAAAGACAGGGACCTGGTGAGAGCACTGATAGAATTGAATAGAATGTTTATTAATGTGAGTGAGACATTTACTGTATGGCTATTCTAAGGAATAGTTGAGAGCAGTGGTGTGTCCAGAACATTTTTAAATGGGGTGGCCAAGGTGGGTGACCATAACATTTTGAACCTTAATCGATGCAAGGTGGAATTTCTCCAATATAATTATGACGGTTCAATGCATTAAATGCTTCAGCTTAGGTTTGGTACATTTCCCTGTTCAAATAAATCATAAATCAATTCCAAAAGTCTTGTTACAGAGTTGGAGTTAGAGGTCAGTATTTTATATAAGGGTATTAGCATACAGCAGTAAATTCACTTGAAAGTGCTATCCAGAGTGTGAGTTATACCGTGAAATTCAGGGGTTCTATTTATTTTACTGTATTTTTTTAAGGGCTTTACAGTAAAGGCGTTATTTAACTGTAAACGTTTATTACCTTTTAATGTGTCATGAACACAACCAGTCATGACGTTTTCATCTGATTGTCAAACAAATCACTATGTTAAGTAGGGTTAGCTGCGCATGTTTGTCTACTCCAAAATGAGTCCAGCATCCGAACAGTGCACTGTGCACCTGCCATTTAAATGGAAAGGCACATCTATTACAAACATTACAAGTGTAATGGCATTCAGCCTACAAAGTGGTGTGTATTCATGGCTTCCAAGGGAAGCCTGTCTTCTCCCCGGAAAAAAAATACAATAAAAAAATTAACAAACGTATGAAAATTATTTAATCATTTGTGTCTATCCGTGTTTCATAATTTTCCTTAAATTCGCAAAAGGTTGAATCTATTTCACCAGAGAAAGCATCAGAGCGAGGCAAACTGCGCCCCTCTGTCTTAGAATCTGTAGCCCATGTATCGGATGCATTCTGGCCAAAAATAAAATGGCATATCATACTCTTTTTGGCCAGACAGCATCAGATACATGGGCTACACATACAAAGACAGAGGGGCGCTGTTTCGCTTGCTATGATGCTTTCTCTGGTGAGATTGATGAGTCCTGCTGTCGGTGCGTCTTGGTCAAAATGATCAAGCTATTCAGAGACGACCTATCAGATCTCAGAATTTCTAAAAAAGTGATATAAAAGTCACCCCCAAGGCACTAGTGTTGGTTAAACATTTATTGAGTGTTATTTCAGGGTGCTCTGTGTGAGCACACTAGACAGTTCTGTTTAGATAGGTGGTTTTAGTTAGTCTCAACCAGTGGTGTGTCCAGGGTGTGGCCCAGGGTGTTCATGCCGCCCCGAAATATGATTGGCCACCACAGTGGTCTCTACCAACTCAGTGGTCTTATGGTTAGAGTCTCCAACCCTGAGATTGGAAGGTTGGGTGTTTTGATCCCCAGCTGAGTAATACCAAAGACTGTAAAAATGGGACCTGATGCATCTCTGCTCGGCACTCAGCCTCAAGGAGATAGATTGGGGGGGGGGTAAGGCCCTGCGGATAAACTAGCGTCCTGTCAAGGGGGTGTACTTGTACATCAAGTTGCCTCACGCTACATAAACAGGAGATAGGCTCCTGCTCCTATGAGGCGTTCCGACTCGCTCGAGCCAAGGCTACTTACTTAGTTGCTCTCTGAACATTTAGTTATCAGAGATACAGTATGTTAAAATATCACAGAACATATGACACCTTCGTAATATAACCCACCTCCTCCTCTGTATCACACTGCAGACGATTGTGGATTAGATGTGTTGTATGTGTGAATGTCTGTGCGCTACAAATCTAGTGTATTTTGATGCTACACCAATATATAAATAAAGGTTTTTAAAATCCTGCCAATTGGAATTTAGTCAGTTGGAACACACAGAATACACTCTGATTGCAATCAAACCCATTCAGTATAATTTGATGCTATGCCAGTGCTATTTGTACTGTAATTGTTGAGCATTACTCAGATGTTTTAATTTTGTTTTGGACAGCAACCCTATAATTTACTTTTAGGCAGGTTCACCATGATTAATATGCTCTGATTGTAATAACAAATTCAGTATATTTGATGTTCCATTATACTATAATTGTTGGACATTACTCAGATACCATTGCCCTCTTGGGCGGGATCATGACTATTAAACTTTGTGTCACATTTAAATGTGCCCCCCTTTTGTCACGAAAGCGAACGATGAGTCTGGGGATTTAGGGCCGAGTCCTTCTGGCAGTGCTAATAAAGCTGTCTCTGTTGTTCCATCTCTCAGAGAGATGGGTTTGGCCGGTGGAAGACAACCCTCGGGCCACTCCTTATTATTCTGAGTGTAGAATTCATGCTTTTTCCATTTTATTCATGTTTTTCTTATGTAAGTTTGAACCCAAAGCTCTCTGACACAAAAACTACTGTAACAAAAAGAATTGTGCAGTTTTTCATAGTTTCTTCATGCTACAGTGGAGGTGTTTAGTGTTTAGGGGGTTAGCCTTGCATGGGTTGTGGGTTTGATTCCCATGGGGGACCAGTACGAAAAAGTAAATAAATGTATGCACTCACTAACTGTAAGTCGCTCTAGATAAGAGCATCTGCTAAATGACTAAAATGTCAAATGTAATGTTGTCCTGAGACCAGCTTAAACAGTGCAAATAGTTATCAGACCTGGGTTCAAACATTATGTGAAATCTTTCAAAAACTTTTGAAACGACTATATTGGTTCCATTGCACCAGGCAAGCTCAATCAAGGCCAGATGCAGTGTTTGAAATGCTTATTCTGTTCTTTAGTGAATCAAAAACAAACCTGAATTATTTCTACAGATTTTGGCAGAATTGCAGCATTTTGCAGTTGAATAGCATGATTACTCAGGGCTGTTGGGTAGGTTACATTTGAAATGTAATCTGTTACAGTTACTAGTTACCTGTACAAAATTGTAATCAGTAACGTACTGTAACTGTTAGATTACACAAACTCAGTAACACAATCTGATTACTTTCAGTTATTTTACACGATGGGTTATGAAGGCTTCTTCTAACCCATCGCTTTCTACTACGGATAAGAATATGATTCGGCTGTATCTTTACAGTAGAAACCAAAGTCTGTCAGATTTTCAGTCATTCCAATTAATGTAATATCCCTTGGTCTTCAAGAATAGGACTTGGAAATATACAGTAGATTACCTGAATTGTTTTACCTGAATATAACCTAAAAACTAAGGATATATTAGCATACTCTGTTGTTTATGATGTCATGAAAGACTGATGGGGCTCATTGCTTCGAGTTGAAAAATAAATGCTGCTCTCATGGAATGGCATGCTTTGAGCACTACTGAAAAGTGCTATTTACATGTGGGAAAATGAAGCCATATTCTGCATTTGCTATAGGCCTATTGTTTACATTTCTGTTAGTGACACTTTGATCTCTTGATCATTTGCAGCCTGTCGAAAGTGTGTGAGTTTGTGCAGGAGTCTGTTAGTTCCTATGGACATCTTTTTTTTTGAACGAGCACAAATTAGATGAGGCAATAAAAGCTCCACTCGTGATCTTCTTAATTATGTGGTGCACAGTACCGTGGATGAGTTTAGAAGGGAGGAACTACCTGGACCTCTTATTCCATAGAGGCTGGGATCCACACTATGGATGAGTTTAGAAGGGAGGAACTACCTGGACCTCTTATTCCATAGAGGCTGGGATCCACACTATGGATGAGTTTAGAAGGGAGGAACTACCTGGACCTCTTATTCCATAGAGGCTGGGATCCACACTATGGATGAGTTTAGAAGGGAGGAACTACCTGGACCTCTTATTCCATAGAGGCTGGGATCCACACTATGGATGAGTTTAGAAGGGAGGAACTACCTGGACCTCTTATTCCATAGAGGCTGGGATCCACACTATGGATGAGTTTAGAAGGGAGGAACTACCTGGACCTCTTATTCCATAGAGGCTGGGATCCACACTATGGATGAGTTTAGAAGGGAGGAACTACCTGGACCTCTTATTCCATAGAGGCTGGGATCCACACTATGGATGAGTTTAGAAGGGAGGAACTACCTGGACCTCTTATTCCATAGAGGCTGGGATCCACACTATGGATGAGTTTAGAAGGGAGGAACTACCTGGACCTCTTATTCCATAGAGGCTGGGATCCACACTATGGATGAGTTTAGAAGGGAGGAACTACCTGGACCTCTTATTCCATAGAGGCTGGGATCCACACTATGGATGAGTTTAGAAGGGAGGAACTACCTGGACCTCTTATTCCATAGAGGCTGGGATCCACACTATGGATGAGTTTAGAAGGGAGGAACAACCTGGACCTCTTATTCCATAGAGGCTGGGATCCACACTATGGATGAGTTTAGAAGGGAGGGGACTACCTGGACCTCTTATTCCATAGAGGATGGGATCCACACTATGGATGAGTTTAGAAGGGAGGAACTACCTGGAGCTCTTATTCCATAGAGGCTGGGATCCACACTATGGATGAGTTTAGAAGGGAGGAACTACCTGGACCTCTTATTCCATAGAGGCTGGGATCCACACTATGGATGAGTTTAGAAGGGAGGAACTACCTGGACCTCTTATTCCATAGAGGCTGGGATCCACACTATGGATGAGTTTAGAAGGGAGGAACTACCTGGACCTCTTATTCCATAGAGGCTGGGATCCACACTATGGATGAGTTTAGAAGGGAGGAACTACCTGGACCTCTTATTCCATAGAGGCTGGGATCCACACTATGGATGAGTTTAGAAGGGAGGAACTACCTGGACCTCTTATTCCATAGAGGCTGGGATCCACACTATGGATGAGTTTAGAAGGGAGGAACTACCTGGACCTCTTATTCCATAGAGGCTGGGATCCACACTATGGATGAGTTTAGAAGGGAGGAACTACCTGGACCTCTTATTCCATAGAGGCTGGGATCCACACTATGGATGAGTTTAGAAGGGAGGAACTACCTGGACCTCGTATTCCATAGAGGCTGGGATCCACACTATGGATGAGTTTAGAAGGGAGGAACTACCTGGACCTCTTATTCCATAGAGGCTGGGATCCACACTATGTCTATACAGCTGTTGCAAGAGCACATTATTCACTGGCTGTCCACTGGTTACAAAAACAATGATTTGATAGGCAGCTTAAACTTCTTAAATTCAACCATTATTGGGTTAAAATATACATATACATTTGTGAACAGCCATCAACAACAACCACAATCCGTATGGCGCAAATAGCTAAATGAGAGAGCAGCAGTGTGATTCACATCATTGTGCTATGTAGATATCTGTAATAAGTGATGTCTGTATCTGTAGTCTACACCATTGCTGTCGTCCTTACCTCCAAGCGTTTATTCAAATTGGATGTTTAATCTTTGGATGTCTACAGCAGTCGCATCATTGGAAGACATGGCTTGGACTGTAGCCTACAAAAGCCTATTCTTGCTCTTTTCCTGCAATCCATCAAACGCATTTGGTGTGTCATCATAGTGTTCTCTGATTGGTGGTCATCATTTGGTGTGTCATCATAGTGGTCTCTGATTGGTGGTCATCATTTGGTGTGTCATCATAGTGGTCTCTGATTGGTGGTCATCATTTGGTGTGTCATCATAGTGGTCTCTGATTGGTGGTCATCATTTGGTGTGTCATCATAGTAGTCTCTGGCTTGTGGTCAGACCATTGGGTCAGACTCGCTCGGGCGGAACAAACTCAAACTTACGCCTTTTTTCCAATGCTGATTTGAATGTCATTGAGAAAACATAACTTTTTTTTTCTTCTCGCAAAACATAATTTCTGAACTTCAAAAAATAATCCTAGAGATAATCATCTAGTTTTTCGAAAGCATCTGTAATCCAATTACAATACTTTTGCTAGTAACGTAACAGATTACAGTTACAGTTTTGTTGTAATCAGTAACATGTAATCCATTACTCCCAACCCTCTGTTTACTAGTCTAGCATCGTGCCTCACTTCGGCATTTTGTTCTATTCGTTATAGAAGTAGGCAGTAGGCTTTTAAAAGGAGAAAATAAACATGGTGCAATTCAGAAACAGGCTGACTATGACTCAGTGACTTGTGCAACAACCCCAAAGTCTGGGCTGTAAAGTATATTCCCTTCTTCTTCTCTGCCTGTGTTAGTTGCAGCACTTCAAGGCATCTGCCTACTGTGTTTATATTGACTTCCTAATGATGGTTAATGGTTGTTTTAAAGTGCTGCTGGTGTTCTATGGAGCTGTGTCATTGTGTCCCTAAATGACTTTAACATTCTGAATATACTTTGAATCCACATCATGTTTTAGGCCTCTGTGTCCCCATGATGCATTTCTGTAGTTGAGCACTCTGCCTCCTCTTTACGGCTGGTTACAAGGCTTCTCTATCACACCTGTAGATCCCACCTGTCGCTCCAGGATCTATATGTGAATATAGCTGGTGTGTGGACACATTTTGCGTTTTCTGTTGTATAATCATGAAGTGTTGCGTCTGACAGTTACCTGATGAGGCCCTAGTCACTGGTGAACTGAAATTAAATCAAATCAAATTGTATTTGTCACATGCGCCGAATACAACAGGCTTTACCGTGAAGTGCTTGCTTACGAGCCCTTCCCAACAATGCAGGTTTTGAGGTAGATATGTACATGAAAGCAGGGTAAAGTGACTAGGCATCAGGATAGATAATAATACAGTATTTTAGGTAGATATGTACATGAAGGCAGTGTAAAGTGACTAGGCATCAGGATAGATAATAATAAGGTATTTGAGGTAGATTTGTACATGAAGGCAGGGTAAAGTGACTAGGCATCAGGATAGATAATAATAAGGTATTTGAGGTAGATATGTACATGAAGGCAGGGTAAAGTGACTAGGCATCAGGATAGATAATAATGAGAGTAAAAAGCTGACTCTGGTCACCACATTCTCAGTGTGTATTACATATTCTCTGAGAGGATAGAATGAGGAATGGCAAGAAAAGTTTCCTATTGCTGCTTCTCTCTGGTAAAGTGTTTGCAGATAAAGAGTGAAACCTACATGAGTCTCATTCCCTGTGCTGTGTTTCACTGTGTCTCAGCGGGCTGCGTACTCCCAGCTGAGAGCTGATGAGCTGTGCCATGAAGGAGTTGAAAGGGAGAGGTGCCAGGGACATTCTTTGAAGTGTTGGGCTCTGTGTACAGTACTCGCCTGTGACCTGTATGGTCAGATGGGCAAAACAAATGTACTAACTAACAGCAAGAGAGTTGTACCATACCACCTACTGTGTACAACGTCAAACTAGTGCCTTTCTTCTGAAGGAGTGACCTACAGGGATCGTTATTATCAGTTAATTATAACTAGTTAATGAATGTAAATGTGGCTGTCTTGCCAGCACCTATGGTCATCAGAGGGGTTGGGTTCAGTTGTGCAACTGACTAGGTATCCCCTTCCCCTTTCACTGTCATGCCAAACAGCACAAACAGATCTGGAACCAGGCTAGCGTTGGATCTGTCGAGGAACAACATGTCACATCAGCTATGATATAACGTAGATGATATAACAATCTATCTCTATAATGTTGTCTATCTCTATAATAATATATCTCTATATTAACCTATAACAATTTATCTCTATATAACAATGTATCTCTATAATAATCTATAACTGTTTATTTCTATATAACAATATATCTCTATAATAATCTATAACTGTTTATCTCTATATAACAATGTATCTCTATAATAATCTATAACGTTAGGTGGTCGGTAGCTGCTGTACCTAATTTCGGCTACTGATTGCAGTCTGCCAGTTTGGCTTTATACATAGCTTGGGCTTTGTCGAGTAAGGCTTAAACTATGTATTTAGATTGTAGTTAGGTACTATAGGTAGGCATCGTGGGCTGTATATTATTAAGTAGTATAGGTAGGCATCGTGGGCTGTTGCGGGTAGCTGTTGTGTGTAATTATTGTAGGTTACTTTTGTATTCGGCGGTGCCAGATGTAGCACGAAGCTAGCTAGCTAACTCACCTCCTGGATTAGCTGGCGAGTAGCTATTAGCAACGGTAGCAACTAAAAACAATATCCTTTTAGCCAGCTAAATTCGCTCACAGCGACGCCGTTTTTCAAACAAAGTCAACACAGTAGCCATTGCTAGCTAGCCAACACTACCAGCAGGCTGTGGTAGCTAAATACAATGTCTTTGTGCTAGCTACCCAACGTTTAATCATTGCTGCGTTATGAAAGGTAAGCTTGGCTTCTTATATGGTGTTGAGTTAAGCTTAAACCATGTATTTAGATTGTAGGTAGGTATTGTAGTTTGGTATTATAGGTAGCTTACTCCGGTAGTTATTGTAGGTAATTATTGTAGGTAAGGATTTTATTCGGCGGAGCCCAGGCGAAGCACGAGGCTAGCTTACCCACTACCTGGACCAACAAAGCTAGCTAGCTAGAGGGTAGCTACCGGTAACTTTTAGCAACTGTGGGTAACTTCTAGCAACTGTGGTTAGCTGTTTCCAATGTTATTTCATGCTCGAGAGTACCTGTGATTGAGCCAGCTAGCTGCTACCATTCAGCTGTTTTTCTAACCTCATCCGAGGCATTAACGTTAGGTGGTTGGTAGCTGCTGTACTTAATTACAGCTACTGATAACAGTCTGCTGTAGCTTACAACAATTCTAATTTCTAAAGTGGAAGTTGGGAGAGTTTTATTCGGGTGGTTCAGTGAAACAATTATAGTTTCTGAGGTGGAAGTTGGGAGAGTTATATATTTATTTATTTTTTTGGTGAGGGAGGCCTGCTCTCTCCTTTCCCTGATGTTCAGTTCATTTCATCCCGATCTCCTCTGCATTATTGTAGCCATCTGTTGCAGCCTGTCAACTATGCCTCTGCCTATCCCTGTTCTCTCCTCTCCGCACAGGCTACACAAACGCCCCACACCGCGTGGCTGCTGCCTCTCTAACCTGGTGGTCCCTGCACGCACCCCACACCTGGAGTTCCAGGTCTCAGGCAGCCTCTGGAACTGCCGTTCTGCTGCCAACAAAGCTGACTTCATCCCAGCCTATGCTAATCTCCAGTCCCTCGACTTCCTGGCGCTGACGGAAACATGGATTACCACTGAAAACACTGCTACTCCTACTGCTCTCTCCTCATCTGACCATGTGTTCTCGCACACCCCGAGAGCATCTGGTCAGAGGGGTGGTGGTACAGGAATCCTCATCTCTCCCAAGTGGACATTCTCAATTTTTCCCCTAACCCATCTGTCTATCTCCTCATTTGAATTCCATGCTGTCACAGTCACTAGCCCATTTAAGCTTAATATCCTTGTCATCTATCGCCCTCCAGGTTCCCTTGGAGAGTTCATCAATGAGCTTGACGCCTTGATAAGTTCCTTTCCTGAGGATGGCTCACCCCTCACAGTTTTGGGGGATTTCAACCTCCCTATGTCCACATTTGACTCATTTCTCTCTGCCTCCTTCTTTCCACTTCTCTCCTCTTTTGACCTCACCCTCTCACCGTCCCCCCTACTCACAAGGCAGGCAATACGCTTGACCTCATCTTTACTAGATGCTGCTCTTCTACTAATCTCACTGCAACTCCCCTCCATGTCTCCGACCACTACTTTGTTTCCTTTTCTCTCTCGCTCTCCTCCCACACTACTCACTCTGCCCCCTACACAGATGGTAATGCGCCGCCGCAACCTTCGCTCTCTCTCTCCCACTACTCTCTCCTCTTCCATCCTATCATCTCTTCTCTCTGCTCAATCCTTCTCCCTCCAATCTCCTGATTCTGCCTCCTCAACCCTCCTCTCCTCCCTTTCTGCATCCTTTGACTCTCTGTGTCCCCTATCCTCCCGGCCGGCTCGGTCCTCCCCTCCAGCTCCGTGGCTTGATGACTCATTGCGAGCTCACAGAACAGAGCTCCGGGCAGCGGAGCGGAAATGGAAGAAAACTAAACTCCCTGCCGACCTGGCATCTTTTCACTCCCTCCTCTCTACATTTTCTTCATCTGTTTCTGCTGCTAAGGCCACTTTCTACCACTCTAAATTCCAAGCATCTGCCTCTAACCCTAGGAAGCTCTTTGCCACATTTTCCTCCCTCCTGAATCCTCCCCCCCCGCCCCCCTCCTCTCTCTCTGTGGATGACTTCGTCAACCACTTTGAAAAGAAGGTTGACGACATTCGATCCTCGTTTGTTAAGTCTAATGACACTGCTGGTCCTACTCACACTGCCCTACCCTATGCTTTGACTTCTTTCTCCCCTCTCTCTCCAGATAAAATCCTGCGTTTTGTGACTGCAGGCCGCCCAACAACCTGCCCGCTTGACCCCATCCCCTCCTCTCTTCTCCAGACCATCTCCGGTGACCTTCTCCCCTACCTCACCTCGCTGATCAACTCATCCTTGACCGCTGGCCATGTCCCTTCCGTCTTCAAGAGAGCGAGAGTTGCACCCCTTCTCAAGAAACCAACACTCGATCCCACTGATGTCAACAACTACAGACCAGTATCCCTTCTTTCTTTTCTTTCCAAAACGATTGAGCGTGCCGTCTTTAGCCAACTCTCTTGCTATCTCTCTCAGAATGACCTTCTTGATCCAAACCAGTCAGGTTTCAGGACTGGTCATTCAACTGAGACTGCTCTTCTCTGTGTCACGGAGGCTCTCCGCACTGCTAAAGCTAACTCTCTCTCCTCTGCTCTTGTCCTTCTAGACCTGTCTGCTGCCTTTGATACTGTGAACCATCAGATCCTCCTCTCCACCCTCTCCGAGCTGGGCATCTCCGGCGCGGCTCACTCCTGGATTGCGTCCTACCTGACCGGTCGCTCCTACCAAGTGGCGTGGCGAGAAGCTGTCTCCGCACCACGTGCTCTCACCACTGGTGTCCCCAGGGCTCAGTTCTAGGCCCTCTCCTTTTCTCCCTATACACCAAGTCACTTGGCTCTGTCATATCCTCACATGGCCTCTCCTATCATTGCTACGCTGACGATACACAACTAATCTTCTCCTTTCCCCCCTTCTGATAACCAGGTGGCGAATCGCATCTCTGCATGTCTGGCAGACATATCAGTATGGATGACGGATCACCACCTCAAGCTGAACCCTGGCAAGACGGAGCTGCTCTTCCTCCCGGGGAAGGACTGCCCGTTCCATGATCTCGCCATCACGGTTGACAACTCCGCTGTGTCCTCCTCCCAGAGTGCGAAGAGCCTAGGCATGACCCTGGACAACACCCTGTCGTTCTCCGCCAACATCAAGGCGGTGACCCGCTCCTGCAGGTTCATGCTCTACAACATTCGGAGAGTACGACCCTGCCTTACACAGGAAGCGGCACAGGTCCTAATCCAGGCACTTGTCATCTCCCCGTCTGGACTACTGCAACTCGCTGTTGGCTGGCCTCCCTGCCTGTGCCATTAAACCCCTACAACTCATCCAGAATGCCGCAGCCCGTCTGGTGTTCAACCTTCCCAAGTTCTCTCACGTCACCCCCCCTCCTCCGCACACTCCACTGGCTTCCAGTTGAAGCTCGCATCCGCTACAAGACCATGGTGCTTGCCTATGGAGCAGTGAGGGGAACGGCACCTCTGTACCTTCGGGCTCTGATCAGTCCCTACACCCAAACGAGGGCATTGCGTTCATCCACCTCTGGCCTGCTGGCTCCCTTCCTCTGCGGAAGCATAGTTCCCGCTCAGCCCAGTCAAAACTGTTCGCTGCTCTGGCACCCCAATGGTGGAACAAGCTCCCTCACGACGCCAGGACAGCGGAGTCACTCACCACCTTCCGGAGGCATTTGAAACCCCACCTCTTTAAGGAATACCTGGGATAGGATAAAGTAATCCTTCTACCCCCCCAAAATTGTAAAGTGGTTATCCCACTGGCTATAGGGTGAACGCACCAATTGGTGAGTCGCTCTGGATAAGAGCGTCTGCTAAATGACGTAAATGTGCCCTTGAGCAAGGCACTTAACCCTAATTGCTCCTGTAAGTCGCTCTGGATAAGAGCGTCTGCTAAATGACTAAAATGTAAATGTAAAATGTATAACTGTTTATCTCTATATAACAATGTATCTCTATAATAATCTATAACTGTTTATCTCTATATAACAATGTATCTCTATAATAATCTATAACTGTTTATCTCTATATAACAATGTATCTCTATAATAATCTGTAACTATCTATCTCTATATTGTTGTCTATGTCTATAATCTATAACAATCTACAGTATACCGTATCTGTTGTATCTCTATGGGTTACGCCTATCCATTCTATAACCGGCCCTGCCACAACTCAAGACATTCCCTGGACCTATCCTATGGTACAGTGAGCTTTACAGTTAAACAGAGCAATGGACTGCTGCAGTATATCCTATTAAGGCATGGTGAATGGGGAATGATGAAGGTCCTCCCACCACATTCAGGTCATCTGGGTCCAGACCATTTCAACTGGGAGGGCAGTTAATGTATCTTTAATCTCAACACAGCGGACTCTAATTGCAGTTACAGAGTAGTCCCTCCCTCCTCTTATATCTCGTGAACCGGTTGAGTCAATTTGGGATTAATTCAATGAACTTTTACTGACACCATTTATTGTTTAAGCTGTGTGAAAATGTCTCTCTGAAAGAGACATCAAGTAATTGCTTTAAAGCCATATTTTGAAAGGGGGCATCCGTTGAGAATAAGCACTGAATCACAGCTTGTTTTATGTTACACATTAAGAAGAAAAGGAACAGCTGTTGTTAAAACAATCTGAAAGAGGCTGGGGCTTTTTTACTTGAGAGAGAGAGAGGCTATTGGTGGCTATGCAATTTTTTATTTTATTTAACGAGGCAAGTCAGTTAAGAACAAATTCTTATTTACAATGACGGCCTACACCGGCCAAACCCGGACGACGTGTGATACAGCCTAGAATCGAACCAGGGGGTCTGTAGTGACGCATCAAGCACTGAGATGAAGTGCCTTAGACCACTGCGCCACTCGGGAGAAATTATTATCATATTCCATCTATGAGAGTCCTACAATATCTGTCTGGGGTGTGATGATATGCCTTGATGAGAGCATACAAGGCATTGCCACTCTGCCACGCTATCAAGAGGATGGTACAATACTTAAATTAGTCAAGCCTTACTACTTTAAATCCAATCAGAGCATGAACTTTACTAAACCAAGTCTTTCAGATATTTAATTCATTACCCTTATCTCCTTTCACCAACTCGTTTATCAGTCAGATAGCTCTTAGTTACACCATCGAGACATGGCACGCTTACTTCAATCAAATCTTGGTAGGCTTAGTAATTGAGGTACAGTCTAAAAATGTGGGGTTCAACAAGGGTTCTTCTAAGATCCTCAAAGTGCTTTGAAGAACCTTAGGGTTCTTGGCACTGAAGATTGCCCCCAAAAGGTTCTTCCAAGAACCCCATAGGAGGTGGGGTTCATCAAGGAACCTTCTTAGTTGGTGGGGGTTCTTGCAGGAACCTAACTGCCCAATTGAAACATTTGAATTTGAAAGGACAGCAGGTGCAGGAATTTAACTGAACAATTTAAAGATCTCCTCAATTTAAGGTAAGTTTAGTCCCTTGTATGATCTAAATTGATATTGTTTTATGATGATACCATCTATCTTTTCATATTTGTGCAAATCTTTCTAAAACAGAAAATGGACACAATTCAATGGATATCAATAAACAAAGAGGTAAGAATATGTAGGCTATAAGAATATGTTAAAGGCTAGCTGTATTGGGTGCAGATGACTGAACTGCTCACTTTTGTGTCTGTCTGCAGGTATATAGACGAGGAGGCATACAAAGGTATGTCAATTAGTATTGGTATGTTATGCAGATCACATGTACCATCCTCCTCTCTTACCTCTTCAATGAATATCCCATAGGCCTCTACATTATGGACAAGGTATGTGTATGAAAACCATTATCAAAACAGTTTTTTTCATTCACATTTACCACAAAAACCAAGGTATGAATACTGTAGTGTGTATGTTTTGTTAATCACCTGTATAATTACTATTTTTTGGATTCACACCCTCCCTACACCTCTGATGAATATAAATGGAAACCTGTTCGATCACCATGCACTGCAAAATAATTCTGGCTATGGATACGGAGAACATCAACACATTAACATCAACACGCCAGAGGATATACCCATTGGACTTCGGGCTCTGCTGGGAGTTTACCTCATATTTCGATTTTTTTATTCTGCTTTGCCACTAAAATCATAATAAACACTGATAACTAAAATATTGTGTTATTGTTGTTATTGTGATGCGTATTATAATAATAATAATAATAATAATAATAATAATAATAATTATTATTATTATTATTATTAATAATAAGAATAATAAGAATAGGGGATGGGGGTAGTTAACCTCAAAAGGTTCTTCAACAGGTTGTTTGAGGATCCATTAAAAGGGGTTCTTTGAAGAACCCTTTTAAAGGGTTCTTCAAATAACTTATAGGGTTTCCCCCACAGTTTCAATTTGAAGAACCCCTAAAGGATACTTCAGGAACCTTTTCTTTTTAGAGTGTATGCAGTAAATTATTGTCTCTTTGGCCATGTGTTCCTGACTTAAAAATAACAATAACAAATGTATCAGAATTCCGTGGCCAGTACAAGCCCAACAAGCACATACTATGCTGTATCTTAGTTCCTTGCAATGCGAATGTTTTTCGTATTATGTGTTCTCTTGTCACAAGAGATGACTAGATGATTAGCAGTTATATGCACATCATAGTTGTACGGGGAGGCTTGCTGAAACGCTTGGAAACAGAGCACTGCTCTACTGCGCTGGGAGTGCATGGGTTCTGTTTTTGTTCATTTATCTAATGCCTTCCAAAAAAGCTGGCCTAAGCAAGGTAAAATATTCAAATTGCATTAACCAAACTATCTTTGAGCAACTTTTAAAGTACAGTATGTCATCACTTCTATAGTGTTGTCATATCACCTAGGCAATGTTCAATGGAGCTAGGAGAGTAAGATAATTCACCTGTCAAGGTAATGTGAGTGTGTGTGCGTGCATGCGTCCATGTGAGGTGTTACTGTAGAAGGAAACAGGAAACTATCTCAAAAAGTGACAGCAGTAATTAAGACTCGGCCCACACAGACAGGTATTATAGACGGATTACGTGTAAAGTAGGCCCTAGGGCCCTCAAACTCAACTCTGGACCTCCAAGCCAGTTCCACTATATATTTTTTATTGTTCCCCTCTAGTCAGGGACTGATTTAGACCTGGGACACCAGGTGTGTGCAATTAATGATCAGGTAGAACAGAAAACTAGCAGACTCCGGACCTCGTTGAATACCCCTGCCCTAGGGCATAGCTTTGATCTCTACTACAGTTCATAAAGTAATCCCTAGGGCATAGCTTTAATATATACTACTGTTCATAAAGTAGGCCCTAGGGCATAGCTTTGATCTCTACTACAGTTCATAAAGTAATCCCTAGGGCATAGCTTTAATATATACTACTGTTCATAAAGTAGGCCCTAGGGCATAGCTTTAATCTATACTACTGTTCATAAAGTAGGCCCTAGGGCATAGCTTTAATATATACTACTGTTCATAAAGTAGGCCCTAGGGCATAGCTTTAATCTATACTACTGTTCATAAAGTAGGCCCTAGGGCATAGCTTTAATATATACTACTGTTCATAAAGTAGGCCCTAGGGCATAGCTTTGATCTCTACTACAGTTCATAAAGTAATCCCTAGGGCATAGCTTTAATATATACTACTGTTCATAAAGTAGGCCCTAGGGCATAGCTTTAATCTATACTACTGTTCATAAAGTAGGCCCTAGGGCATAGCTTTAATATATACTACTGTTCATAAAGTAAGCCCTAGGGCATAGCTTTAATCTATACTACTGTTCATAAAGTAGGCCCTAGGGCATAGCTTTAATATATACTACTGTTCTGTTCTGTTCTTTAGTTATTTGCTTTGATGTTTTACCTATCAATTTTTTACTTAAAACTTAATAACATTTGATTTGATTTGATTTGATTTACATAATTTACTGGACTGATGGTACCTGCATCTGATGGTCATGGTGCTTTCAAGACAACTGGGAACCCCCAGTTGGTCAAATCATGACGCCAGTGATCTTCAGGTCGGAAAGTCTAGAAAGATGCCTAAGTTTCCGACTTGGAATTCCAAGTTCCCAGTTCCGAACAGGCCCCTATTAACATCGACAGGGCTGTAGTGGAGCGGGTCGAGAGTTTCAAATTCCTTGGTGTCCACATCACCAACAAACTATCATAGTCCAAACACACCAAGACAGTCGTGAAGAGGGCACGACAACACCTTTTCCCCCTCAGGAGACTGAAAAGATTTGGCATGGGTCCCCAGATCCTCAAAAAGTTATACAGCTGCACCATCGAGAGCATCCTGACCGGTTGCATCACCGCCTGGTATGGCAACTGCTCGGCATCAGACCGTAAGGTGCTACAGAGGGTAGTGCGTACGGCCCAGTACATCACTGGGGCCAAGCTTCCCGCCATCCAGGACATATATACTAGGCGGTGTCAGAGGAAGGCCCAAAAAATTGTCAAAGACTCCAGTCACCTAAGTCATAGACTGTTCTCTCTGCTACCGCACGGCAAGCGGTACCGGAGTGCCAAGTCTAGGTCCAAAAGGCTCCTTAACAGCTTTTACCCCCAAGCCATAAGACTGCTGAACAATTAATGAAATGGCCACCCGGAGTATTTACATTGACCCTCGCCCTACCTACATGTACAAATTACCTCAACTAACCTGTACCCCTGCACATTGACTCGGTACCGGTACCCCCTGTATATAGCCTCGTTATTGTTATTTTATTGTGTTACTTTATATTTTATTTTTTACTTTAGATTATTTTGTAAATATTTTCTTAACTCTATTTCTTGAACTACATTGTTGGTTAAGGGCTTGTAAGTAAGCATTTCACGGTAAGGTCTACACCTGTTTTATTCGGCGCATGTGACAAATTAAATTTGATTTGCTTTGATCAATACTACTGTACAATATGACAAATAGAATAGACTACTAGACAGATAGAATAGACTACTAGACAAATAGAATAGACTACTAGACAGATAGAATAGACTACTAGACAGATAGAATAGACTACTAGACAGATAGAATAGACTACTAGACAGATAGAATAGACTACTAGACAAATAGAATAGACTACTAGACAGACAGAATAGACTACTAGACATATAGAATAGACTACTAGACAGATAGAATAGACTACTAGACAGATAGAATAGACTACTAGACAGACAGAATAGACTACTAGACAGATAGAATAGACTACTAGACAGATAGAATAGACTACTAGACAGATAGAATAGACTACTAGACAGACAGAATAGACTACTAGACAGATAGAATAGACTACTAGACAGATAGAATAGACTACTAGACAGATAGAATAGCGTCAGTAACCTCAATAAATCTACAGTTGTCGGATCTTAATTTGAGACAGTATCACACAGCAGGAAAATAAATCCTACAGCAACAGGAAATGTGAATTGTTATGTAGATTATAATTAATGGACAACCTTTTTTTTGTAGGGGTTGATACATTTTCAACCCCTACAAATCACAAACTATAGAAGCCTCTTTAAGTTCTCCTGCAACAGGGTGATCAAATTAAGATCCTACACCTGTTACACATCATCCTGTCTACTCCCCTGCCTTCCAGAAGTAGTTTTATTTGACCTGTTGTACGGTACAGAGCAGATAAGACTGCATTATAATATTATTCTCAACATGCCAGGGTTCTTTCAGGGGATTATGTTTAGTACTGTCTCCAAAATTATAAAACAATGGCAACAAAGCAAAACAAACTAAAGATGAGTCGACACAGATTCTGGGATGCTGTTATGTGGCCCCATTATGTCAATGCTTTATGTAGTGGAGAGAGAGAATGAAAGATGTACACAATGCACCATGCAGAACCCCTCGTTTTGGAGGAACAAAAGAAGGAATGAGAGTGGGGGGGAGATAAAGAGAGAGAGAGAGAGAGAGAGAGAGAGAGAGAATATTTTTGGAGAGAGAGAGAGAGAGTAGGGTGAGGCCTCACCCGGCCTCACCCTACTAGAATCTGAAGTCAAATGTCTACTGTTTGCTGATGATCTGGTGCTTTTGTCACCAACCAAGGAGGACCTACAGCAGCACCTAGATCTTCTGCACAGATTCTGTCAGACCTGGGCCTTGACAGTAAATCTAAGTAAGACTAAAATAATGATGTTCCAAAAAAAGGTCCAGTTGCCAGGACCACAAATACAAATTCCATCTAGACACCATTGCCATAGAGCACACAAAAAACTATACATACCTCGGCCTAAACATCAGCGCCACAGGTAACTTCCACAAAGCTGTGAACGATCTGAGAGACAAGGCAAGAACGGCCTTCTATGCCATCAAAAGGAACATCAAATTTGACATACCAATTAGGATCTGGCTAAAAATACTTGAATCAGTTATAGAACCCATTGCCCTTTATGGTTGTGAGGTCTGGGGTCCGCTCACCAACCAATAATTCACAAAATGGGACAAACACCAAATTGAGACTGCAGAATTCTGCAAAAATATCCTCTGTGTGCATGAAAAATACAAAATAATGCATGCAGAGCAGAATTAGGCCGATACCCGCTAATTATCAAAATCCAGAAAAGAGCCGTTAAATTCTATAACCACTTAAAAGGAAGCGATTCTCAAACCTTCCATAACAAAGCCATCACCTACAGAGAGATACACTTGGAGAAGAGTCCCCTAAGTAAGCTGGTCCTGAGGCTCTGTTCACAAACACAAACAGACCCCACAGAGCCCCAGGACAACAACAACAACAACACAATTAGACCCAACCAAATCATGAGAAAACAAAAATATAAATACTTGACACATTGGAAAGAATTAACAAAAAAACTGAGAAAACTAGAATCCTATTTGGCCGTAAACAGAGTGTACACAGTGGCAGAATACCTGACCACTGTGACTGACCCAAACTTAAGGAAAGCTTTGACTATGTACAGACTCAGTGAGCATAGCCTTGCTATTGAGAAAGGCCGCCGTAGGCAGACCTGTCTCTCAAGAAAAGGCAGGCTGTGTGCACACTGCCCACAAAATGAGGTGGAAACTGAGCTGCACTTCCTAACCTCCTGTCAAATGTATGACCATATTAGAGACACATATTTCCCTCAGATTACACAGATCCACAAAGAATTCGAAAACAAACCCAATTTTGATAAACTCCCTTATCTACTGGGTGAAAAACCACAGTGTGCCATCACAGCTGCAAAATTTGTGACCTGTTGCCACAAGAAAAGGGCAACCAGTGAAGAACAAACACCATTGTAAATACAACCCATATTTATGTTTATTTATTTTCCCATTTGTACTTTAACTATTTGCACATTGTTACAACACTGTATATATACATAATATGACATTTGAAATGTCTTTATTCTTTTGGAACTTCTGAGTGTAATGTTTACTGTTAATATTTATTGTTTATTTCACTTTTATTTACTATCTACTTCACTTGCTTTGGCAATGTTAATATACGCTTCCCATGCCAATAAAGCCCTTAAATTGAATTGAATTGAGAGAAAGCGAGAACAGCTTTTTGGAGTAGAGCAATTTGCATTTCAAGTGCAGCAGCCTTCCTGTGATTGTGGAAGCTTAGGGAAACCTGCTGATTCTCTAATGGCAATTCCTCTGTATCACGACGTCCCGTAGCAAGACACTTAGTTAAAGGAGAGCAGAGGAAAATAAGGAGTTTGTGTGTGTGTGTGTGTGCGCAGTGTGCTGTGTGTGTGTGTGTGTGTGTGTGTGTGTGTGTGTGTGTGTGTGTGTGTGTGCATGTATGTGTGTGTGTGTGTGAACAGCAACAGCAGGTTGAGTGAACCAGAACGTAACTATGTTGAAGGATATCCTTGCTTTGCTAATGACTTGGCTTGACATTTAATAAAGTAGTTTTATCCCTTATAGCTTAATAGCAGCTGATTAATGTATTGAACTCCATGGTGCCACTCATGGTCTGGAAGCTTGGTAGTATTTTAAATGGCTTTCTTAGCCACTATTCGTTTGCTAGGAGGTTGATGCTCTTCTATATTGTGTCACTCCATGATCTCACCAAACAGGAAGATGCATGGAGAAGTTAAGATAAGATAAGATCGATCGTGAGAGGTACAAAGGATACTTTCCAGTTCCGGTGATACCCAGTGTCCTGAAGTTAAGGCTAGGGTCAGGAGTTCCTAGTCAGGGTAGCCTACTGGCCCTAGCAATGGCACATAGCCTCATAAGCTAACTGGGTCATATTTATTAGGCACCCAACAGAAGAAAACTTGTCCTCTAAGAAACACTTTTTGTTTTATGTGCAATATTTTTTGCTTCCATTTTAGTCATTTAGCAGACGCTCTTATCCAGAGCGACTTACAGGAGCAATTAGGGTTAAGTGCCTTGCTCAAGGGCACATCGACAGATTTTTCACCTAGTCAGCTCGGGGATTAGAACCAGTGACCTTTCGGTGACTGGCACAACGCTCTTACCCACTAAGCTACCTGCCGCCCCACGAATGAACACGACCCTGAATGTTGATGTGTGTGGGCAGTGTCTCTCTGAGGCCGTCATCACTGTCACTCAGAACCATCAGGATGAGAACCTCTCCACACACACACCAAGCACCATAAAGGAAAATAACACTTCTTACATGAGTCACTCTTCACGACTGTTGCCGCGGCGATATGCAGGTATTTATTTGGATTCTTTATGTCGTGTGGAGCTAGGCTATTCCCTTGACGAAAGTATAGGATGCCCAACACACACACACACGCAGAAGGATGAAAGACTATACGATGAGAAAGATAAGAAGAAACCAGTCAAAGAGGGGCTGTCTCAATGACATTTACATTTACGTCATTTAGCAGACGCTCTTATCCAGAGCGACTTACAGTTAGTGCATACATTATTCTTTTTATTTTTTTATTTTCATACTGGCCCCCTGTGGGAATCGAACCCACAACCCTCGCGTTGCAAACGCCATGCTCTACCAACTAAGCTACCTCCCTGCCGGCCATTCCCTCCCCTACCCTGGATGACGCTGGGCCAATTGTGCGCCGCCCCATTGGTCTCCCGGTTGCAGCCGGCTACAGCAGAGCCTGGATTCGAACCAGGATCTCTAGTGGCACAGCTAGCACTGTGATACAGTGCCTTAGACCACTGCGCCACTCGGGAGTGGCGCAGTGGCCTAGTCACAGTGACTAGTCACAGTGACGCCATTTTCTTTGCTCTCATAACTTGAGGGTTCTATCCATTTCCATGGTGATGGGATATCACTTAGGGTGCTATCTATGATGAGAACATATTGAATGTGGCACCGTTCAGATGATGACTGTGTACCCGCTGTCCTTGTTCCAGGTTTTAATAGACAGCTTAGTGAAGACATAAGTCATCCAATGAATAATCTTTTGGTACTTGAAGCTACTCATATCCCGGCCTTTGAGAAGAGAAGCAAACTCCCCAGCGGGCAAAACTGTTTGCAATGACGTTATTATGGCGTCTTTAATGACGTCACCATCATTGTACTGTATTAGTGTTAACCCACACGACAACGCCTCTTCCCCCTCAGGAGGCTGAAAAGATTTGGCACGGGACCTCAAATGCTCAAAGAGTTCTACAGTGGCACCATTGAGAGCATCTTGACTGGCTGCGTCACCGCTTGGTATGGCAACTGCTTGGCATCTGACCGTAAGGCGCTACATAGGGTAGTGCAGACAGCCCAGTACATCACTGGGGCCAAGCTTCCTGCCTTCCAGGACCTCTATACCAGGCGGTTTAAAAGGAAGATCCTAAAACTAGTCAAAGAATCCAGCCACCAAAGTCATAGACTGTTCTCCCTGCTACCGCACGGCAAGTGGTACCAATGTACCAAGTCTGGAACCAACCGGACCCTGAACACCTTCTACCCCCCAAGCCATAAGACTGCTAAATAGTTAGTTAACCAATAGCTACCTGGACTATCTGCATTGACCCTTTTTGCACTAACTTTTTTAACTTAATACATATGCTGTTGGTACTTTTTATTATTGTGTATTTATTATTACTTGTATTATTACGTGTTTTTACTTTTCTGTTATTTCTCTATTTTCTTTCTCTCTGCATTGTTGGGAAGGGCCCGTAAGTAAGCATTTCACTGTTAGTCAACACCTGTTGTTTACGAAGAATGTGACAAATACTATTATATTTTATTTTATTTTAACCTTTTAATTGCCGTGTTTTTCTAGCGTCATTTTTCTTTATTTTAGCAGCAAATGTCTGTTTTAACCTTATCTAGTATCTTACTACAGTATCTGTCTGTTTTAACCTTATCTAGTATCTTACTACAGTATCTGTCTGTTTTAACCTTATCGAGTATCTTACGGGCCCCGTGTAGCTCAGTTGGTAGAGCATGGCGCTTGCAACGCCAGGGTTGTGGGTTCGATTTCCACGGGGGGCCAGTATGGAAAAATAATAAATGTATGCACTCACTAACTGTAAGTCGCTCTGGATAAGAGCGTCTGCTAAATGACTAAAATGTACAAAATGTAAATGTTACTTCAGTGTCTGTCAGCTTTAACCTCATCTAGTATCTTCCTACAGTGCCTGTCAGCTTTAACCTTATCTAGGATCTGACTTCAGTGTCTGTCAGCTTTAACCTTATCTACTATCTTCCTTCAGTGTCTGTCAGCTTTAACCTTATCTAGGATCTTCCTACAGTGTCTGTCAGCTTTAACCTTATCTACTATCTTCCTTCAGTGTCTGTCAGCTTTAACCTTATCTAGGATCTTCCTACAGTGTCTGTCAGCTTTAACCTTATCTAGGATCTTCCTACAGTGCCTGTCAGCTTTAACCTTATCTACTATCTTCCTTCAGTGTCTGTCAGCTTTAACCTTATTTACATTTACATTTACCTAGGATCTTCCTACAGTGTCTGTCAGCTTTAACCGTATCTAGGATCTTACTTCAGTGTCTGTCAGCTTTAATGTTATCTAGGATCTTCCTTCAGTGTCTGTCAGCTTTAACCTTATCTAGGATCTGACTTCAGTGTCTGTCAGCTTTAACCTTATCTACTATCTTCCTTCAGTGTCTGTCAGCTTTAACCTTATCCATTATCTTACTTCAGTGTCTGTCAGCTTCAACCTTAAGTAGTATCTTCCTTCAGTGTCTGTCAGCTTTAACCTTATCTGGTATCTTACTTCAGTTTCTGTCAGCTTTAACCGTATCTATTATCTTACTTCATGGTCTATCAGCTTTAACCTTATTTAGTATCTTACTTCAGTGTCTGTCAGCTTTAACCTTATCTCGTATTTTACTTCAGTGTCTGTCAGCTTTAACCTTTTCTAGTATCTTACTTCAGTGTCTGTCAGCTTTAACCTTATCTACTATCTTCCTTCAGTTTCTGTCAGCTTTAACCTTATGTAGTATCTCCCTTCAGTGTCTGTCAACTTTAACCTTATCTAGTATCTTACTTCAGTGTCTGTCAGCTTTAACCTTATCTATTATCTTACTTCAGTGTCTGTCAACTTTAACCTTATCTAGTATCTTACTTCAGTGTCTGTCAACTTTAATCTTATCTAGTATCTTACTTCTGTGTCTGTCAGCTTTAACCTTATCCATTATCTTACTTCAGTGTCTGTCAGCTTCAACCTTAAGTAGTATCTTCCTTCAGTGTCTGTCAGCTTTAACCTTATCTGGTATCTTACTTCAGTGTCTGTCAGCTTTAACCTTATCTATTATCTTACTTCATGGTCTATCAGCTTCAACCTTATCTCGTATTTTACTTCAGTGTCTGTCAGCTTTAACCTTTTCTAGTATCTTACTTCAGTGTCTGTCAGCTTTAACCTTATCTAGTATCTTAATTCAGTGCACGTCATGGTACCATGCTGTTTATCTAAGTTTGTTGCACCATGTACTTGTACTTCACCTCTAAATATGTGTGTATCAATAGTTGGTTTTTGCAGATCTACCTA